>NC_057801.1:815531164-815716164 GCF_018294505.1 Triticum aestivum
TCTTCTTTGCTGATCTCGATTGTGGTTTTTCATCTAAGTATGTGGTGATTAATAATGCAATTTTCTTATTAGCTTCGATGCCATGCTATACATAGTGGTTTAAATAACTTCTGTCTCTTATACAGAAAAGTAATTCAAAATTTGTTTCTGTTTCAATTAGAGCCCTGATGTAGACAAGGATTGTGTGGTTGTACATGTCACTCGCTATGAGGTGGATGAACTGAATATACGCACTGGGAAAACAGAGTTCTTAGGCTGTTGGGTCCTGGAAGCCATTTGCGGTTATACCAATGAAGAGTTGTATTCCAGCCTCACTATTTTCAGGCGTGTTGTCTAGGGTGTACTGAAGCACAAGAAGTTCAAAGCTACTCCTTCGTTTGTGAGGCATACTGTTCTTGTCAAGCTTACGCAGGAAGATGACGTGGCATGCCTCCACAAACAAGTTTATCAGTGGCAAGGCCACAAGGTTGTCTTCATGAAGGTTCACAGGATTGAGCTGCTACGGGACGTCCTCGATGATGTTCATGGCAAGGTCCGTCTTGTGTCCAACCCAAATTAGATCGAGGCATGAAATAGTTGCCCTAGCTAGTGTTTAATAGTAGTTTGGATTGTGTCTAATTATTCGAACCTTGCCTGTTATCGACCCCTCTGGGGCTAATACTCTATTTGAAACCATCTATGGGAACTGCTGCTACTTCTGTGTGCCCGTGAATCATGTGAGAACCATCATAATTGTTGTCGAAACAGATGCGTCCTCACTAGTTTTTTAATGAATATGGCATGGTAAGACATAAGTTGTCACAGTTTATCATACGAGCAGTGTGTGTTTTGATGAAATAGAGCACTTGTTCGAGAACTATGCGCCGACGTATACATAAGTACTTGTAAACACTATTGATGCTACCCCACTTGTAAGCAGTTGTGCAAAACACGGCACATTGGATCAGCTCGCTTCAACACTAGGCTATCGACCAACTAAGAATCAACAATCTGCTGTCTAACATATAAGAAACTATGTGTCTTGTTACAGTGGATCATGCAGTTAACTGAGGCCACAATGTAATACATTCCAAACATTCACACGCTAGTCCAGCGCTCATGTGGAACACTCACATTAAACTCGTCTTCATAAAAAACTTGAAAAGCATAAGTTTAGCAATTTTATACATCTCAATGATTCATAGAACATAACAAGCATATACTAGTTCACAGCAAAAGACAAAGTTGTGAGAAGGTTTACAAATCAGGAAAAAACAAGCAAGGCTTCTCTGAGCAAAGGGCCTCCCGGCAGGCTTAAATTTCCTGGAGTTCACTCTGGTTTTTTCTTGTTGCCACCATCCAGGGTTAGGTTCTCTCATTCCAGAATAACCAATTATAATTGTGGTCTCAGCTGGAATGCTGAACTGAACCATGCAGTGTACTGACTAGGTGAAATTCTTGTGCATTCCACTAAATTTAAGCACCGCTATTTGCAGAAATAAGCAGACCACAATGCATCTTGTCAGTGCACCTGTCCAAAAAACCGTCGTGCAGCCGTGCCAGCTAGTCCTCGGTCCATGGATGAACTGGTAGAAAGTGCATTCCGGACTAGGATGCAGTTGTTTTCGCTCGTCCTTGCACTGCAATCAAGAAGTACAATGTACGAATCAGCTTCTTTTAGATTGCGTTGGTCATTCTACCTTAGTTACTACCAAATAGGAATACCTTGAAGACGGGAGGTTAGACGACGGCTACGAGGTATAGCCATCTGATTTTGCATAGTTGTACTAAAACTGAGGTGTGTGCTTTTGATTGCGCGGATAGAAACGATACCGAGACAGACATCCCTATTTGCACAAATACGAAATACGGTTATTTAAACAGTGACAGATATTTGTAGTGGCGTATGATTAACAGCAGCATCTATTGTGTTATAATTGGCACTAGATTGACAGTATGAAGAGTCCTTAAGTAAGTAGCATCACATCACATAAACAATGCCACTAGATTAACATGCAGAACAATAGCATTAGTATTACTGTCATGAGAGTAGCACATGATCAGTAAATGTGCAATCAAATTTGTGCAGTTCCACTAGGATGAAGCAATGTTAGCGGTGTGAGATTTAAGTGTAACTGCAAAAACACAATTCATGGGAAATAAAGCAAGACGGAAGCACTTCATAAAATGGTGGTGGCATTGCTTCAATTTATCGACGGCACTAGACCATTACTTATAGTGACATTAGGTGGCATTGCTTAATGCTTCATGTGATTTTACATTAACGGTAGCGATATGGGCGTAGAGACAGTAGGGGCATAAAGTAGTGAGGCGGATGTGGCTGCTGAGAGTGGCAAACACTCAGGCAGCATGTCTGCATTTGTCCCATTTTTTATCTCCTCGGCGACATTTTCCTATGTGAGCACAGGAGATCTAGACCTGCTCATTCTCATTTGCGTTGTCCCCCAACACCCGTCACTTTCTTTCCTTTTTCAACCAAGAGATAGGTCCACTTCCCCCCACCCTTTGCCATCCACCATGCTTTCTTCGTCTTTTCAACCAAGAGACCGGTTGGGTAGCCAGTATCTACTACTTTCCCCTGTTTCCTCTTAGAACCAAGTCCTAGATTCATGCTACAGCTTTCCCACTTTCTTCCCTGTTTGAACCAACGCTTAGAGTCGACTGTATGAACTAGCTTTACCTCTAATACTAGTAAAAGTCTAGGTGGCTTTGGAACAACGGATGGAAGTAGAAAAAGATCCACATGAAAGGGAGCTGGGGCAGTAGAGCAAGGCAGGTGTTCCATTTCGAAGAATATATACCTGAGGGTCGATGGCATGTGGCAAAGACGGCGTCGGGAGGCCGCATCTTGGCCACAATACCACAGGGAGGAAGAAGGGGTCGGAGGCCCTCCCAAGCCGGCGCTCTCTTGGAGAGAACGGCACGGCCACTGATCGGGACGCGCGGGCAGCCGTTGGTCTCCTCACTCGCCGACGACGACAGCGTGAATGATGCACCTACACCCCTGCCCCGGTCGAGGTTGTCCGGCCGGATTTGTGACCAGCCATGAGCTGAGAGAGAGTGTGGCCACCTATGTCTTGCTTAGATCTGGAGAACATGAGAGAGTGAACGAGAGGAACCCTAGTAAAGCAAGCGCTAAGGCTCCTGCTTATATATATAGTGGAGTGATTTTTTTGTACCAGCTTCAAAAAAATGCGCTCCTACGTGTACCCGCGAGTGGGTGTGAGAGAACTAGTGCGTGCGTGCACCGCTTCTCTTCGTGAGAGTACACTATACTATGCCCAAAGAACGTTCGCCGCAAGAGTAATAGTATAAGTGTGTGACGTGTGAGCTAAAATAAAATGTGCGCGACGTCTTTTGTTTTTTAGAAGTTCTGAGGGGGGGGTGTGAAGAGCACATATGTGCGTGACGTCTACCTGCAGATGGATGGTGGGTGCGACGTGCGAGTCTGCGAGAGGACTCGGTATAGTCGTGACTCGTGAGAGTGCGTGTGCATGAGAGAGAGGGGGCACGTATCAATGCAATGCATGTGTCCATAAATCATTATCCGACAAATGGTCGCCATAAGCCTTTTCCTGACGAACGCCGTAAGAACCGTTAGATCGGCGTCCGACAGTGTCAGTTTTGCCATGTCATTTAACAAAAAAGCCACTCCTCCTACACACAAATCTTCCGCGTGAGTGTTAGCAACTGCCGTATGCTCCCTCCGTTCCGAAATGCAGTGCATATAGCTTTATTGAAAATTCGAACCTCGCAAACTTTTACCGAGTTTTCGTGTACCAAATTCCACATGTAGAATACCCTGTATATATCATTTCATTCATCTTCGAGAGGTAACTATAAAGATGGGTGAGAACTCTACAAAGAAAGAACATCGTATCACCCGAAACAATTTCAACCATCCTTTAGTGTCAAGGAATATCATAGGAACTCTATATGATATGATTTTTATAGGATTTTTTCCTTTAGAGCCAATTGGTTCATAGGAATAGATTCATATACTCCACGTTTCAAAGGAAATAAACATGATATCATTTCGTGTCGAGGAATATCATAGGAACTCTATATGATATGATTTTTATATGATTTTTTTCCTTTAGAGCCAATTGGTTCATAGGAATAGATTCATATACTCCACATTTCAATGGAAATAAACATGATATCATTTCTATAGCTTTAGAGCCACCTGGTTCATATGAATGGATTCCTATACTCCCTTAATTTCAAAGGAAAATAAACATTAGCGTATATTCAATAGAAAAGTTCCTATGGTATGAACCAAATTACATCTCTTTTCTAATCCCTCCTCATAGGAATTGAGATACATGTCATCTCTAGATTCAATAGAAAAGTTCCTCTGATGTGAACCAATTGAGATCTCTTTTCCAATCCCTACTCATAGGAATTGAGATGCTCTATGTCATCTCTTTCCCTACAACTTCCATGTATACATCTTCTATTCCTAAATAGATAGTACAACCCACTAGTAGCTTTTTTCCAAAACATGCAACTATGGCACAAGAATTATATAGTGTGCCAATAACTTTGAAAGATGGTCGCTGGATGAAGCTAATCCGACAGTGCAGAGATAGGCAAATCCGAGCACTACTGGCCGTTGGATATCATCAACATTCCACCAGATCTGCCACATGTACAATTTAGAAGACTCCATGGTTGAACTTAAGCATAATGCACAAACCTCAAAACACAAGCACTTCTCCTTTGTTCTAGAATCTTCTGTATCATAATTGATTATTTTTTTCTAAATGAATTACCATTATTTGTTTTTTACTTTATGATTTACAATGCACAACCCCATGAATCTTAACATTTTTATAAAACTAATTGATTTTGAATGAGATGAACTATAAGAACTAAACGAACATCTACATCATGCATATATGACTCAAAGCTTTACATGCTATAGTGTGTATTTATTCATAATTTGGTTTCGAAATCTCATGCGTTCAATACATGTGTACCTTACTAGTTTGGAGTAGAGTAGCAAATTTCACGTGGCCCCGGGTATATCAAAATGCAGGGCCCATGCATCATTGCCTTTCAGTCGAACCTACGTCCACAATTGTTTGTATGTACTATATCTCCACTTGTCCCCGAACCCAAAATGCTGCCTCGTTCCCGTAAAACCAAGCGGCCCACACATATTTAAGGCGTTGACTCGAACCCGTTTACTACGACGTGGCCCTGCACGCCGTAGAACTCCTACAAACCCTACCGCTGCACTCATCATCGGTTTTCTTCAGGTGGACGAGGGAGAAGCCGATTTCTAGTGGAGGCGCTTTCAAAAAAAAAGGATCTGTAGTGGAGACCCCTACCCTAGGGTGCCCTAGGTAGCTGCCACACGCATCATTGTTTTCTCTTTTCTTTATGCTCTTGCGCCCTAGAGTGAAATGATGGTTGGTTCGTCCGTCCAGCTTAATGCGGGAAAGGTGGGGCTTTGTGATTTGACCCCTCATCGCTCATTTTCTAGTACTGCGGCGCTACGACCGGGGTGCCTCCAATTCCAACCGCTGCTCTGAACTGTAATTTGGTGCATTGCACGTGGAACAAGATGGTGGATGAGCCACATGTCGGCCAAAGGGGTCCTGTTAAGTGTGTCGCCATTTCGTGTGCGGACTGACCCTGTTTGAGTTGCTGCGCCAACACGACAGGAGCATCCTACCACTTGGTTTTGCTCCTTGGTGAATCCCGACTATATTGATCTAAAAAGATACATGCTGAACTACCCTCTCCGTCTCGGTTTTTTATTTTTAGGCGTCTCGGTTTATAGGGCCTGCACGTAGCTCTAGGTCATCCATTTGACTAACTAAATATGAGTTACTATGTCACAAAAAGTATATCATTGCACTAAAAGAAATGTGTCAACTTGTGACCACCACTATTGGTCACTGAAAGGTCACTGTTTTCAATTTATGACCTTTTTGTGACCAAAAACATAAGGTCAAAAGCTGAGGGTCGTTAACTGACTATAGCGACCTTCTCTGTGAGAAGGTCGTAGACGTTTACGACCAAAATATTCCTACTGTGGCGTTTTGGTCACTAGCAACCTCCCCAGGCCACGTAGGCATCCAGCGTGGCAAGATGATGTGGCATAAGATTCAGCCCAGTCCAATTCAGTTTTCTACATGGGCCTAGCCCAACAATTCGGCCTTTTTAATGTATTTTTTTCTTGTTAATTTTTTCTAGATACATGGGCTTGGGCCATTAATTCGGCCTTTTTTGCTTTCTGAGGTGCAGCCTTTTCACATTCTACATATTTTTTATTTTCGGGTTTTCTTTTTTTGTTACATTCAAATTTCAGATTATTGTAGTCAACTGGATGCACATTGTCAGATTCTTCACTAGGTCCCAGACATCAGGTTTTAATTTTTCACAACTTGTAACTCAATGATATACTAATCAGAGAACACATTTTAAATATATACAAATAACAACCAAATCACCGATGTATCAATCAAGTTTATTACATTCCACCAATCACAATATAACCATACAATATTACACCAATCACAATATAGCCCTCTACAGATAAAACAATCAACAAGTACAGGCACATCTCCAACACCTTAGCGCCTTTAACCTGCAAAACATCACATCTAGCCACATATTAACGATCAAATCAATTCACCCCTTGACGCCCTGGTAGGTGACGACGATGTGGTAGTGGTGGAAGCCGCCGCCGAGGCCAATGGCGCCTGCGGTGTCCTCGTCGTCATCGAAGGCGATGACGACGGACGGGTCAGTGTCGAAGCAAGTGCGCTGCAGGCCACATTATCATATTTGAGCATTAATATTTCTGTATTACTACAGAGGAACTACAACACTAGGAGTACACAGCAACTAGTAGCAGAACACCAATATCATCAGCAACATGAGTATAAGAAGCATCTTGCTTTACTGGGATAAAGTGACACAGCAGAATTACTAGGATACAGTGACACATCAGCAACAAGATAACATATTATGTGCTACAGGCTGACATTTCCAAAGTGGCACATTTGATATGCTAAGGACTTGTTGATCTAATCCAGGTTTTGTTTTACAAATTAGTCTTGCTGTAAATTTAGCTAGTGTTCAAGTTATAAACAGTTTCTTTTTACTTGCCATCTTTGTTTCTTCTCCGTGACATTTAGTAGCACACAGGAATATATCCTGATGTGCCTATGCATTGCAAGATCCAAACCAATACTAAATATTATTGCAAACCTAACATACTTGAACAACTTGGTCAGGGAAAGAACAGACCTGATGAGCTCTGAAGTTGAACGAATGGTGAACGAGCCCAGCCATGGCCACCTTCTTGGTCTTGTCCAAAAACAGAATAATCCATGATTAGATGATTGAAATAGCTCAAGAAACAAGAACACAGAGCGTGCAGTGTATGGTTAAGAGGAGAAGGGGGCATACTGGGCTGACCTCGTTGGCGTGCTTCTTGCCGCGCACGAGTCCATGGCGCGGGGGCGGGGTAAGGCTCCTCGATGCTGGCGCTGGAGGCAATGCTGCTGCCCTGCTCGCCGGCATAGCCGCTGCTGCTGGGGCTGGGCTCTGCACTAAGTTGGGAGTAAACAAAACAACGTCAACAAATGCATCCAGGGAGTTGCCAACATCATGTGTTAAATAAAATGAAGGTGAAGTGCTCCACACCACTGACTTATCTATAGATGCAGATTTGTACCAGCTGACATGATGCATACAACTAATCTACAAATGGCTAGCTGTTATGATAGGCTAATCTGCAACAACTAATCTATGCCATATCTATGCCATATCTTTACAACCAACCATTCATTCCAGCAATATATTACAACCATGTCAAGCAAGCAAACATTTTACTTCTGAAGATAAGAAACCCAGAAGCTTAAATAAAGGGTACACCAACCGTGTGACCACAAGCTTGACTTGGGTATGCATACTGCAAAAACAAAGGGCATTTGATTAGGCGAAGGAAAATAGCAGTTTAAATAAGCTAATTATATTCTGTAGCACATAATTCAGTTAACAAAATCACATCTGAACTCCGACGCTTTGTCTCTGGCAATTAACTCCAGTTTCCATCCTATCTCAAGCATCATTCAAAAATATTTTTTAATGAACACAATTGTTATAAATACCTCTTACAATGGATACCACAAACCTGTATCCATATTGTTCGATCCCAGGAGAACTGGCTACGATTGACAACACAAAAAAATGAAACATGTAGGACACAAACACACGCACACAGACAGACACATAAATGTGTAATCAGAATCAACTATCCTATACCACTGGATAGTCCAGCCCCTGCCCGCTTCTTAAAAACTGGTTATATCAAGTGCTAAGTTGTCTAGAAATTGTGGATTAAGATGAACAAGACAAAAGACTATCTACCCCAGCATTAGCACCAGGTCCAGAAAACAGCACCCCGCCCCAGCAGGCGCAGAAATTTGTGTTTGCATTATATCTCCAACAGCAACGGGGTGCCGCCCAACCAATGCAGCATTGTGCAGATGCAAGTGAGGCCAGACGTAAGCGCACAAGAGCAGACCCGCATGCTTTAAGAATTACTTGATGTACGCATGCAGATGCAAAGTTTGAATTACTTGATTTAAGAATTCATTAAGTGACTTTGGCATAGAAATAACAGGGAACCGGCCATAGAGATACACCACGGAAACAGACATGTTTCTAGAAAGGCAGAACAAAGTTAGATATGTGTACAATCATCTCTGAAAAGAGATTGTACATGGTACATAAACAATAAAACAGGGGTGCAAATTAACAGAGTTGAACTAGTTGTAGAAATTCGGACCATACAAAGTTACAAACTAACGAACAGAGCAAACAGGCTGAATTCGGCATGAGAATTAGTGGTTCTGGGCACTAGCTGACCTCCTCATCATCAGCTTGGGGTTGGGAGACAGGGGGGCTTGGGAGGGGGTGTTACCGAGCGAGGTGCACTGCGTGATGACGACGACCTCCTCCCGCGAGACGCCGGCGGTCGCCGCCAGGTCCCCCACCGCACGGAGCGGCAGGGCCAGCTCGTCCGTCACCGCGAGCGCCGCCACGGCCTTGGACGCCATGGACCCGGACCTGATCGAATCGCCTGCAACCCTGCGTGAGGAAGAAAATGGCGCGCGTTAGGGAAGGGAAGGGAAAGGAGGAAGAGTAGATCGAAGAGGGGGTGGGGGTGACCTTGATGGCAGAGCGAGTTCATGGACGACGCCTGGCCTCTCCTTCCTGGTTTGAGGAGGGGAGGAAGACGGGTCATGGCGTCTGGGGCATCCGTCCGCACCGTGATCCCGATGGGATCTACACGAGGCCGCCGCCGCCCCTCCCCCGCCGCGGGGCCGGGTGCGGGTCACCTCCCACGAAAGGAGATAGAGACGGAGCCGGAGCGGACATGGATGGGACTCGGACGCGCGGCGGAGGTGGTTGCCGAGGCGGGCACGGAGATGGGGTGGGTCACCGGGATTCGTGGTATGGTGGAGGCGCCGTGAGTAGGGGAGGAGGATAGGGCGAGGGAAGGAGGGCGCCGCCGCCGGCGACGGGAA
Organism: Triticum aestivum; assembly: GCF_018294505.1. Classification (NCBI taxonomy): domain Eukaryota; kingdom Viridiplantae; phylum Streptophyta; class Magnoliopsida; order Poales; family Poaceae; genus Triticum; species Triticum aestivum. Next base: position 815,540,719 of record NC_057801.1, read on the forward strand.
GCGAGAGAGAGAGGGAGGCGGCGTCGATCTGGATCGGGGAGAGAGAGAGGGAGGCGGCGTCGATCTGGATCGGGGAGAGAGAGAGAGAGGGAGGCGGCGGGCGGGTGGAAGGGAGGAGAGGTGAGTGAGGTGGGTTTGGTGCGGTGGGAGCGGTGAGGGCGTTGCGGAAGGAGGCCGGGGACGGGAAGGAGGTGGCAGCAATGGCGGCGAGGGAGGAGATAGGCGGCGGCGGGTCGGTTCTCGGGGAGAGGGGGAGAGAGATCTGGATGGAGTGAGGTCTGCTAGGGTTTGGGTTGGGGGAGAGAGACTGAGAGGTGAGTGAGAGCCATTGGATCCGTGGGATCTGGACGGTTCAGATCGGCTACATTGGAGTGATCTGTGGGAAGAGCCCTGATTGGTTCAGAAATTTTATGATTTAAAATAGTTTTTAAGTACTAAAACTAGGAGGTTTTGTGAAGCAGCTATCAAAAATATTTTCCAAAATGGCACAACTAGATTTATCACTCAATTTAGACCATATTTTATGGATGATCACAAATTTGCATGCATTTTTTTATCTTTCTAGCTATTTTTAATCATTTTTGGAGTGCCCGAAATGAAGTTTTTTTGAAGGAACTATCAAATAATTGTTGTAAAAATGGATCAAATCAATTTTATAAAATACTAGGCCATGTTTAATGAACAGTTGACCAAATGGTTGGGTGTCAAAACCTTTGATCCACCTCTCGTGAAAAGGACAAATTTCTGTCGGTTCAGTTGGAGGCGGGTCAAATTTGAACTGCAGCTGCTTCATAGTTTGCTATTTATTTTTTCCAAAAATCATTTCTAGGTACATAAGTATCTATTTAATCAGAGAAACATCAAAAAATTTCCAAAAAATTTTGAAACGGTCAAGCCCGCCGTTTTGACCGCATTTTGAAACGGGCATTAAAAATTCAAAAAAAAACAAAAAATTGGGAAACCTTCGCAGTGTGTCATTATATGTGGCCAAGTTCCCAGGAAAAATAACAACCTTGTAATACGGCAATTATTTTAAAAAAGTGTTCTCAGAAACGAGCTATCACGTGTGGAGATCAATGGCTTTCAAGCCAAATGATCAACCTTATGGCCACATTTATAGCATAGTTTGTTCAAATGATCTGATATTGTGCACAAGGGTGCATATTGGAATGACAAACAATGTTGCCTAAGGAAGTTTTCATTTTCTTTGCACGGAAAATTCATTTTTCATTTTCCGACTGCCCAAAAGGAGGTTTTTTTTGTGAAGGAACTACCAAATAATTGTTGCAAAATTGGACCAAATTATTTTTATAAAATACTAGGCCATATTTAATGCACAATTGAGAAAATGGTTGGGTTTCAAAATTTTTGATCCACCTCTGGTGAAAAAGACAAATTCCCGTCGATTTAGCTGGAAGCGGGTCAAATTTGAACTGCAGCTGCCTCATAGTTTGCTCTTTATTTTTTCCAAAAATCATTTCTAGGTAAGTAAGTATCTATTTAATCAGAGAAACACCAAAAAAATTCCAAGATTCAACCACTAGCTAGGAACGGTCATTCCCGCCGTTTTGACCGCATTTTGAAATGGGCATAAAAAATTAAAAAAAATCAAAAAATTGGGAAACCTTTGCATTGTTTCATTATATGTGGCCAAGTTCCCAGGGAAAATAACAAACTTGTAATACAACAATTATTTTAAAAAAGTGTTCTCAGAAACGAGCTATCACGTGTGGAGATCAATGGCTTTCAAGCCAAGTGATCAACCTTATGGCCACATTCATGGCATAGTTTGTTCAAATGATCTCATATTGTGCACAAGGGTGCATATTGGAATGGCAAACAATGTTGCCTAAGGAAGTTTTCATTTTCTTTGCACGGAAAATTCATTTTTCATTTTTCGAGTGCCCAAAAGGAGGTTTTTTTGTGAAGGAACTACCAAATAATTGTTGCAAAATTGGACCAAATCATTTTTATAAAATACTAGGCCATATTTAATGCACAATTGACAAAATGGTTGGGTGTCAAAATTTTTGATCCACCTCTGGTGAAAAAGACAAATTCCCGTCGATTCAGTTGGAAGCGGGTCAAATTTGAACTGCAGATGCCTCATAGTTTGCTCTTTATTTTTTCCAAAAATCATTTCTAGGTAAGTAAGTATCTATTTAATCAGAAATACATGGTTTGATGGCGAGACATCGACGTTTGGACGGTGGCCGAGGGCCCCAACTCTAGAGCGCGTAAGCTCGCATGCCCGTCGCGTGGTCAGCGCGTGACCATGGTGTTGCCATGTGTTCTGGGCGGCCTAGGCATGTCTAGTGGGTTGGGCACTCCCCAGGTATGTTCTAAGAAGAAAATCACAACATAACATTCTCACGAGGAGACCGATCGATCCTCAAACATGAATTTGCAGCCAAGTGTTTGATTAGCGGTACGGGAAATGTACATGGCTAATGGGCGCGAGTTTTGGCTGAGGATGATCAGTTACTAAGAAGACCGTCTACACAAATTTTCAGCTCAAAAGGAGGAGCCTAGGTGGTACTTGCTTTGCAAACTACCACACTGGACATAACTACAAATGTTGAAGCTCAGCTCAAAATAATGAATGGATTGAGCTGCCATTTGGTGGAGGATGGTTATTTGGGCATAGGAAAGCACTGTAGAAAATGGATACTATTTGGACATGCCAAAGTGGTACTTCCTTCACAAACTGCTGCTCTGAACAGAATAGGAAAATGAATATTGTTGAGTTATTTTTGAACTAGGCAAGGAAAGTTTTTGACATATTTGATGAAGATATGATCCAAACAATTTATGAGATTTTTTTCAGAATTTTTGGAATGATAGAAATATAGGTTGCTTCACAACCTAGGGCAAAAACTGCAACATGGACATGACACATAGGCAAAACTGATGAGGTGGCGCCTAGTCATCACAACCAACCACAATCTACAAGGCTATGACCATCTATTTTGGTTGTTAACAACTAGAAATAAGGCAGCGGCCAGCCCTGTTTGCTTTGTGACCATTTGGTGTAAGGAAATTACGACCTTTCTGACCAAAATGGTTGCAATGGTTTAGGGTTTAGAGCCCCCCGAACAGCTTTTGACCAATTGGTCTCAAATGGTCAAAGATCTATGACCAATTCTTCCAGGGTCACTGAAGGTCACTAGTTGACATATTTCTTGTAGTGTTGGATTCTTAAGCGGATGTAGCTATATTTAAAAGTCGAGGGCGGGGCTTTTCCTGTGCGGTAGGCGGGGCAGTTCCGCCTATTCGGTTCGACAGAGACGCGAGAAGACAAGGGAGTAGGCTGCTACAAACATAGGGTTGTGTGATTTGACAGCGAGTTACTGCTGGACAGGTGGGGCCCGGTGATTTGACTTGCCATTATCATTTTACCTGCGGCGCTACAACCAGCAAGAGTCTCCCGATTCCTGACCACCTCCATACAGGTGCCTCTCCCAATGCTCCACCATGTAGACTGTAGTAGAGGCTGGCTCTTGCATGAGAGCCCACTTCTCCACTTTTTCCTTGCCTCTCTGTCCTCCACATATGTAAAAAGGCCATGTAAAGCGCACTATTGTATTTACTTACTCCTACAGGTGCTAAGCTTGCCACATAGGCATAAAGTCGGATGTGGCAAGTTAATCAAGAAGAGAGAGACTAGTTTGGTGACCCAAGGAAGAAACGGTGCTAAGCGCATGTACCTAGGTGAAAAGACAATTTTGAGTCTATAGATAATTAAATGAAGAAAACTTAGCAACAAAAAACTAATAAGCACACCATTTCATTGGAAGAGGTCACTCCTTGGCAAATGCAATAAATACTAGTACTCCCTGTGTCCCATAATATAAGAACGTTTTTGGAACTACACTAGTGTCAAAAACATTCTTATATTATGGGACGGAGGGAGTACGAAGATAGAGATAGAGAGAAGTAAAAAAATACACTTATAGCCAACCTTGTTGTAGTATGAGTGACTAAGTGATGACTATGTATAACATACCAACATCAGATAGCCTAACGCACCGTGTTAAATCTCCAAGGGCGCGACCGCGCGAGCGACGCGGCGGTCGTGGTAGGCGCGACCATGATACGGGCTGCTAGCAGCCCTTGGATCTGAGATCAAACGGTCGCATGCTAAGTTGCTGAAAATTTGCAGAATAACCCTCCAGCATAGGATATTCACCCATAGGTCTAGAATCACGCCATGCAACCGTTCAATCTCAGATCCAAGGGCTAGAGTACTGTTCATCACATATATAGCCAGTTAAATTCTCAACCTAGAACGACATGCATGCCATGTAGTAAACCGATACGGAGGAAGTATAGTAAAATGAGGTGATTTTACCTAGCGATCGGCGGGGGAGCATGGCCTGTCATGCGGTCCCACGTGTCATGATGTACCAAGGCGATGCGCGTGTCCCTCTTGAGGCAGAAGCAATACTACATGGTTTGAGATGATGGCGAATCGAAGTGTGAAATAATGGTTGCTTCATCCGTCTGGGAAGGTGCGGCATTGTGATTTGACGTCTCATTGCTCATTACTACTAATGGGCCGGTACGAGTGGGGTTCGTCCCCCCTGCTGTTCTGCACTGTTATTTGGTGCTTGACATGTCGACCCGGTTTCTATATGTCCCACATGTCAGCGACAGGAAGTACATAATTCATGAAAGGGAGCGTCGACAGAGGAGTATACTACATAATTCATGAAAGGGAGCGACTTAGTTTTGGAAAAATCTTCTTTTATGGAGTACGCACCCACTAGGGTTTATAGGGATCATCTAAAAACATTCGTTTTTCCGTTTGATAAGTCTCAATTCTACTAGTAGTAGTAGTACCATTACATGTTGGATTTCGAGGTGCGTTAGATCACCCGACGCAAGCAGTGTCAAGAGAAAACTAACCAATGCATGTAGAAGTTCATGGAAATTTAGTGGTCATTCATGCATTCATTCTAATTAATGCCTCGGTAAACATAACTTCTTGAGAAAAACGAGCGTACTAATTACTTGTGCAAACTATGAAATTAATTCGAGCACTCATCGTCTACCTTGGTTGGAGAGATTTTGAAATTGAGCCATAAACTGGAAAGGAGGGAGTAGTAACTTTTGTCTCGATTACTATTTGTGGCCTTGTATAGATGCAAAATGTATTTTTTATAGTGGCCTTGTATAAGTAAATGGAGGGAGTACTAACCAAGGTATGTAGTAGGGACGAGGAGTAAACGCAGGGAGTAGTAAAATTTTCTCCTCGTGCTACGAGCCACCTGCTACGTCTTGAGCTTGCATTGGTTTTCCTTCAAGAGGAAAGGGTGATGCAGCACAGTAGCGTAATTATTTCCCTCAGTTTTTGAGAACCAAGGTATCAATCCAGTAGGAGGCTCCTCACAAGTCCCACGAACCTACACAAACAAACAAAGAACTCGCAACCAACGCGATAAAGGGGTTGTCAATCCCTTCACGGCCACTTGCGAAAGTGAGATCTAATAGAGATAATATGATAAGATAAATATATTTTTGGTATTTTATAATATAGATGCAAAAAGTAAAGATGCAAATAAAAGTAGATTGAAAGCTTATATGATAAAAGATATACCCGGGGGCCATAGGTTTCACTAGAGGCTTCTCTCAAGATAGCATAAGTATTACGGTGGGTGAACAAATTACTCTCAAGCAATTGATAGAAAAGCAAATAATTATGAGATTATATAGGCATGATCATGTATATAGGAACCATGTCCGTGACAAGTAGACCGACTCCTGCCTGCATCTACTACTATTACTCCACACATCGACCGCTATCTAGCATGCATCTAGAGTATTAAGTTCATAAGAACAGAGTAACGCATTAAGAAAGATGACATGATGTAGAGGGATAAACTCACGCAATATGATATAAACCCCATCTTTTTACCCTCGATGGCAACAATACAATACGTGCCTTGCAACCCTTTCTGTCACTAGGTAAGGACACCGCAAGATTGAACCCAAAGCTAAGCACTTTTCCCATGGCAAGAAAGTTCAATCTAGTAGGCCAAACCAAACTGATAATTCGAAGAGACTTGCAAACATAACTCAATCATACATAAAAGAATTCAGAGAAGATTCAGATATTTCTCATAGATAAACTTGACCATAAACCCACAATTCATCGGATCTCGACAAACACACCGCAAAAAGAGTTTACATCGAATAAATCTCCACAAGAGAGGGGGAGAACATTGTATCGAGACCCAAAAAGAGAGAAGGAGCCATCTAACTAATAACTATGGACCCGAAGGTCTATGGTAAACTACTCACAACTCATCGGAAGGGCTATGGTGTTAATGTAGAAGCCCTCCATGGTGGATTCCCCCTCCGGTAGAACGCCGGCGAAGGCTCCAAGATGCGATTTCGCGGATACAGAAGGTTACGGTGGCGGAAATATTTCTTCGGTGGCTCCCTAGATGTTTTCGGGGTATGTAGGCTTATATAGGAGGAAGAAGTACGTCGGTGGCCGCTCGAGGGGCCCAGGAGACAGGGGGCGTGCCCTCCTATCTCCTGGACGCCTCGATTGCTTCCTAACTTGCACTCCAAGTGCTCCAGATCACGTTCGTTCCAAAAATCATGCTCCCGAAGGTTTCATTTCGTTTGGACTACGTTTGATATTCCTTTTCTTCGAAATACTGAAATAGGCAAAACAACAGCAATACGGGCTAGGCCTCAGGTTAGTAGGTTAGTCCCAAAAATGTATAAATGTGTAAAATAAAGCCCATAAACATCCAAAACAGGTAATATAGTAGCATGGAACAATAAAAAATTATAGATACGTTGGAGACGTATCAAGCATCCCCAAGATTAATTCCTGCTCGTCCTCGAGTAGGTAAATGATAAAAACAGAATATTTGATGTGGAATGCTACCTAGCATAATTCTCAATGTAATTTTCTTTATTGTGGCATGAATGTTCAGATCCAAATGATTCAAGATAAAAGATTATAAAACATAAAAATAATAATACTTCGAAGCATACTAACAAATAATCATGTCCTATCAAAATATCATTGCCAAAGAAAATTTATCCCTACAAAATCATATAGTTAGGCCATGCTTCATTTTCATTACACAAAGTACTACCATCATGTACAACTCTGATGATGAGCCGAGCAATTTGTTCATACTTTTTAACGCGCTTCAGCTTTTTTCAACTCTTATGCAATACATGAGCGCAAGCCATGGACATAGCACTATGGTGGTATATGGTGGTGGTTGTAAGGACAAAAGGGAGAAGATAGTCTCACATCAACTAGGTGTGTCAACGGGCTATGGAGGTGCCCATTAATAGATATCAATGTGAGTGAGTAGGGATTCCCATGCAACGGATGCACTAGAGCTATAAATGTATGAAAGCTCAACAAAAGAAACTAATTGGGTGTGCATCCAACTTGCTTGCTCATGAAGACCTAGGGCGTTTTGTGGAAGCCCATCATTGGAATATACAAGCCAAGTTCTATAATGAAAAATTCCCACTAGTATATGAAAGTGACAACATAGGAGACTCTCTATCATGAAGATCATGGTGCTATTTTGAAGCACAAGTGTGGAAAAGAGATAGTAGCAATTGTCCCTTCTCTCTTTTTCTCTCATTTTATTATTCTTTTTTCTTTTTTCTTTTTTCTTTCCTTTTTTTTTCTTTTTATCCTTTTTCTTTTTCTCTTTCTTTTTCTTTTTGGTGGGCTTCTTTGGCCTCTTTTGTTTTTATAAAGTCCGAAGTCTCATCCCGACTTGTGTTAGTTTTCTTTGAAGCTTGCGTTAGTTTTCTTTGAAGAGGAAAGGGTGATGCAGCACAGTAGCGTAAGTATTTCCCTCAGTTTTTGAGAACCGAGATATCAATCCAGTAGGAGGCTCCTCACAAGTCCCATGAACCTACACAAACAAACAAAGAACTCGCAACCAACACGATAAAGGGGTTGTCAATCCCTTCACGGCCACTTGAGAAAGTGCGTTCTTATAGAGATAATATGATAAGATAAATATATTTTTGGTATTTTATAATATAGATGCAAAAAGTAAAGATGCAAATAAAAGTAGATTGAAAGCTTATATAAAAAAAGATAGACCCGGGGGCCATAGGTTTCACTAGAGGCTTCTCTCAAGATAGCATAAGTATTACGGTGGGTGAACAAATTACTGTCGAGCAATTGATAGAAAAGAAAATAATTATGAGATTATCTAGGCATGATCATGTATATAGGCATCACGTCCGTGACAAGTAGACCGACTCCTGCTTGCATCTACTACTATTACTCCACACATCAACCTCTATACAGCATGCATCTAGAGTATTAAGTTCATAAGAACAGAGTAACGCATTAAGAAAGATGACATGATGTAGAGGGATAACTCAAGCAACATGATATAAACCCCATCTTTTTATCCTCGATGGCAACAATACAATACGTGCCTTGCAACCCTTTCTGTCACTGGGTAAGGACACCGCAAGATTGAACCCAAAGCTAAGCACTTCTCCCATGGCAAGAAAGATCAATCTAGTAGGCCAAACCAAACTGATAGTTCGAAGAGACTTGCAAAGATAACTCAATCATACATAAAAGAATTCAGAGAAGATTGATATATTTCTCATAGATAAACTTCATCATAAACCCACAATTCATCGGATCTCGACAAACACACCGCAAAAAGAGTTTACATGGAATAGATCTCCACAAGAGAGGGGGAGAACATTGTATTGAGATCCCAAAAGAGAGAAGAAGCCATCTAGTTAATAACTATGGACCCGAAGGTCTATGGTAAACTACTCACAACTCATTAGAAGGGCTATGGTGTTGATGTAGAAGCCCTCCGTGGTGGATTCCCCCTCCGGGAGAACGTCGGCGAAGGCTCCAAGATGGGATCTCGCGGATACAGAAGGTTACCGTGGCGGAAATATTTTTTCGGTGGCTCCCTGGATGTTTTCGAGGTATGTAGGCTTATATAGGAGGAAGAAGTACGTCGGTGGCCGCTCGAGGGGCCCAGGAGACAGGGGGCGCGCCCAGGAGGGGTGGGCACGCCCTCCTATCTCCTGGCCGCCTCGATTGCCTCTTGACTTGCACTCCAAGTCATCTGGATGACGTTCGTTCCAAAAAATCACGCTCCCGAAGGTTTCATTCCGTTTGGACTCCGTTTGATATTCCTTTTCTTCGAAATACTGAAATAGGCAAAAAAACAGCAATACGGGCTGGGCCTCTGGTTAGTAGGTTAGTCCCAAAATGATATAAATGTGTAAAATAAAGCCCATAAACATCCAAAACAGGTAATATAGTAGCATGGAACAATAAAAAATTATAGATATGTTGGAGACATATCACCACCGCACACGTGGGCGAGGGAGCGGGCGTAAGGTGTACAGTAGTAGTACTACTACTACTAGTACTCATAAGCAAGCTTCACCTCATCCTGTGAGCCACCGCGCCCATGGGCGGGGGAGACGGCGTACTAAGCAAGCTTCTCCTCATTCTGCGAGTTGATGGGACACATCAAAAGTACTCCAGTGTATAGAGGCTTGCCTCTAAGGTAGGCCCCACATGGTTTGCCTCTTTTTTTAACATAACACGTCAAGTCGCAATTTGTTTGTTCACCCGTGGTAGATGATCCTCCCTCCACCAGGAGGACAACCAGTACATGTGTCAAATTACCACGTGGGCTGCCTTTTCGTACAGAAATGAGCTCCACCGCGTACCGGCGCGGATGTGGTTGGGAAAGAGACGGGAGTACGTGCGCCGTGTGTGCACCTCTTCTCTTCGTGCACGTCCCCCACCTACGTGGGTGTGTGTGAGAGAGATACAAACCTAGACATAATGCGCCGTCCATCCCCATGCCTCCGCCCAGTCCGACCACCAGTCACCACCACGCCCCACTCCTCCTCACCTTATCTCTCATCTTTCTCCCTCCATTTTTATATACAAGGGGCCACTATCAAAATTACAATTTGCAGATATACAAGGCCACTAACACTAATCGATGCAATATTAATGGTGCTTGCCTCGTGGTACTAGCAAAGGAGGACATTACTTATCCCTTGCACGCATGTGGGAGTTTATAAAAAAATGCATCTTGATGTTCCGTGCAATGCACGGGCATCTTGCTAGTCCATGAAATCAACACATGGCAAAATTCCACGGCGAACGAGGGATTTGAATCTGTTGGGAGGGGCTGTTTGGATCTTGCCCGGTGTAGCCAAAATATTGGCGACCCTTTTGTCCACCGGTGCCTTTGCCACCGATGAACAAGGAATGGCTCGGGTGCTCATGCTGTCACTCATCCCCCAGCGTGCACGTTGGAGACGAGCTCACACGAGCTATGTTTTTTTGTCCCACAACACCGCCTGAGCCGCCCGCAGACCGACAGGCGACCCGCAAATTACGCCATCCAACCGTAGCTGCACACATTACGACAGCAACTCAACCAAATGGACGAAATTCACACAAACACATAGACAAACTGATATTTCATATAAACAACAATGGAAATCATATAAAATACCGGATTTTCATACAAACATGGCGGATTTCATTACATTCAAATGAACTATGCGGTTCTAGTTCTAGATAGCACAGGTATATAATACCTGGCCTAAATGGTCGCCCGTCGATCGATTTGTGTTCCTCATGTCCGGCAGCACGATCACTGGACTACCGGGAGCCCCGGAGGTATATGCTTCAGCGCAAAGGACGGCTCGCTTCCCCACTGCCCAACTGATATCATTGGCTGGTGTCGAAGATGATGGTGGCCGACACCGGTTCGAGTTCATCACCCGACAGTACTAAACCATTGCCGGCATCGGCTCGAGTTCATCCTAACATTCCCCTCTTTCGTGGAGCCCATGCGGGGTCGACGAAGGTCATTGCAACAAAAGGATCCGGCAAGACACCTGCCGTGTACACCGGCGTCGCCTCCGTGGTGGCCTTCATGGGACCCAAGTGGTGGTGGCCTCCCGTGTTCTACTTATCCTCGATCATGGCGGCGGACGCAGAGGCGCTGGCCACCGACTCGTCAATCTCCGTGCACCTGTCTTCTATCGCTGCTTGCATGGCGCGGCCGCCGGCATGGGAGTCTCGGCCACAGAAATGGGAGAGGCGGTACGAGGCGGCGGCATGGACGGCAGCAACGACGCCCGTGCGTCGCTCCTCGTCGAGCTGGCCTGGAGCGGCGAGTTGCTGAACCGCGTGCCGGCTTGTGGCGGCAACTGGCTCCGGCGGGCAAGGGGAGGGAGGTGGCTTAGCGAGCTGCATAGCTCGTATCCGGTGGGCTACCCAGCCGGCTTGGATGCAGAATAACTACTCTTCGTAAGCCACTGTAAGAGTGGACAAAATGGTGGAGGAGATAGGGGAGCGGCGGAGGTGTGCAATTCTTGGCCGACATTTGGCCTCGTTTAAATAGGAGATTAAATAGACGGCAGGCGGGAGGAGCTCGGTCGGCGTTGTGTTTAATGCCGGCCCGATCATGAATGGACGTGTGTCCAGAGTGGGTTTCTCGGCTTCCACACGGGCGGGTTTCAGGGAGGCATTTGAATGCGGCACGGAGGCGTTATCAGCTGGGCGTGCAGTGAGTGGCGCCCTCGACTCTGACCTAGAACACTGCACCGTTCTTCCACTGACGTGTGGGCTCTTTGGGTGCATGGCCTGCATGTCAGTGACCCAACGCATGCAGCACACAGTAGAGGAACCTTTGGTGGGCCAGGGCGGTCAGAAGCGGGCATTTCATAAACCGATGATTGTTCATTGAGTGTGACGTCATCTTTTTCATGTAGATAAGCCTACTATTTTGATAGCATGTTCGATACGTTGTGATTCATAAAGACCGCTGCAAACATCAATGTTCTGCTTATCATAGATAAGATTGATTAATACCCGTAACAATCCATGTCCTTAACAAAGGGTGCATGCACGTATAGGTTGAGTGTGTGTCTTGCGTCGTGTGCTGTGTGCATGCAGGCGTGCGAGTCTTGCATGCGTGCAAGGGTACGTTTCAGTGTTGCATGCATGGGTGCGTACGTGCGTGTATTAGTGAGTGCATGTGTACATGTCAGTGTTGCACGCCAGCATGCATGTGTGTGTACGTTATGTGTACGTGTCAGTGTTGCTCGCCTGCATGCGTGCGTGTCTTGCGTGCGTGCATGTGTACGTGCGGGGTTAGGCTACACGTCAGTCGACTGACTTTATCATCTCTAGTCATTAGATTTTCCAGCCGTTGGATACGAAATCAAGGGCATCCAGTTTATCATCAAACTCCACCCCACTGAGCCGCGAGCCACCACCGGTCGAACCGTCAGCCCCTACCGCCCGCGGCCGGCCCGCGCCGCTGCGCCGCCTCGCCCTCCCCGAAACCACTCCCCACCACCGGTCCGCCGCGCACCGGCCATACCTCTAGCCCCCCCCCCACCGCGCCGAGCTTTTTCTCCGGTGATCGCCACCCTACCGCCCAATCAACGCCCCCGCAACCGCCGGCGACTGCCAACCAGAGGTCTCACGACTTCGAATACCCACCGACCACTAATTTATTACCACTTCTGTCCTTCATATACGCGCTGACGGGTGAGCCCTATCGTAATGTGCGCTACTGAATGTGGACCGGTTGACTGGTCAATTGATCGTGTTATCAACAAATTACGGAGCTATATGATGAGCCAATGACCGTATGATCACCCTAAAATGTACTCCTGTTTTATTAACACAGTACAGACTCAAACTACCATTTCTTTCTTTCATATACGGGCTGACAGGTGGGCCCCACGGTTACGCGCCCCGATGGTGCAACACTATTTGCGCCACGTGGAACGTTTGACTGGTCAATTGATTGTGTCATCAACAAAATACGGAGTTGTTCGGGTGAGCCAGTGACCGTATAATCATGACATGTATTTGTTTAACACGGTACAGACGCAAGGGCTCATATATACGTGCAAGCACTCACCTCTACAAGCGCACACAGGCAAACCCTACCCCTATGAGCACCTTCGAGAGAGTGGGCCAACATATATGATCTTGAGATTTTATCATAGGTGCCTTGTAGTCGAGTGGAACGTCTCCTCCCACTAAACGTACATCGCCGGAAAATACTGAAATTAACACAAGATAAATGCGAGCACCGGGATTTTAACATTGGTGGGCTCGAGAAACCACTGTCCTCCTAACCATCCAACCACATGTTGCTTAGCATGACAAAATGTATGTGGTGACCGTGATGAGCTTATTCTGAAGTCCAGTGACCATATCATGCTTTCGCTTCAAATACAGTGACCGTAAGTGTCGTCAACAAAATACGGAGCACGCATCAAATGCAAAGTCCGTCAGTGTCATCAACAAAATGTGGAGACGTATCGTGAGCTAGATACCGTTGTACTATTGTATATGCTTATTTTCTTAGTGGCCGATTGCGTGTGTGGTGTGGTGGGCACATCATTTCTAGTTGTGGTGGGTCAACATGAAGACTCATGGGTCGGTTCCATCCTGCGCCACATATAGGTTGGACCGAGACGTGTTATACGAAGACCCATGTGGATGACTCGGCGTACAACTCGAAGGTATCAGAGTCACGGAGGACTCTATCCCCACTGGTGATAAGACGAATATATATAATTTGTAACCCTAGGCCCCCAATATGTTATACAAGCTTGGGGCTAGTTCGTCGATAGTATACACACACGCACAATGCCTGGTATTCACGTGTACTTTGTACACACCCCTATCACTAATATATAGTACCAGGAGTAGGCTCTTTCTTCAACTGCAAGGGTCCGATCCAAACTATGGTAAAACTTTGCCTCGTATTACCATCCGGCCTAATAGCCAGGGATATCCTACCGAATGATATGACGAAATCATATCTGCCAACCACTAAGAGAGAGGTGTGTCGGCGGGGAGGGGGCAATGTGTGCGAGAGAGGCCTAAAGATAATGTGCATGTGGGAGACACGTAGGCACATATATGTGCGTATAGAGGGCTAGTAGAGACCGTGCGTGTGTATATATGCATGTGAGAGAAATAGGGTTTTCCAACTGAGATTAGTGAAAAGAGTGGTACATAGTAGTCAGAAAGAGAGAGAGAGAGAGAGAAACAGAGAGGGCATGTGCGTGAGACACCCCGACACCCTGAGAGAGATTGTGAGCATGTGTGAAAGAGAAATGCCGATGCATATAAAGTGTGTGCACTTATGCATTAGATAGAGAGATATATACCGCATTTGTGAGAACGGGCCGAGGCATAGTGCATCTACGTGTAAAAGGTGGTTCTACGCATTAAATTAAAATATAAATGGCATTATTATTTTTGGATGAGATCATGAATTTTGCAAATTGTGTATGGATGAAAATCGTTCTATCAGACACCCATACTCTATTGAATTCTAGCATGTGCATGTGTTTATTTCATCGATCCATAGAGTGAGAGCGGTTTGAAATACAGGCAATGGATGCTTTTGCAATTCATATATAGACATTAATTAGTGCACTCCATGTTGTTAGTGTGAAGCACTTTATACATTTGTCACTTGCATTGATACATTCCAAATTGCTAGCTACAAAATAGAATACATGTCGAATTCAACATAAAGGGGGTTTCGAAGATTCGAATTTATAGGAAGTGCATTCATCTATTTGAACCCGAGATAATGGCATTTGTAAATCAGATGTAAAAGGGGGCATCAATCTTTGTTGTGAGTTTGAACATGCTATATATATTCATACGCATATCTAACTTTTTTTTGCAACCAAGGAGATTATATCAGGAACCATGCATGAACTGAGGTAAGTTGCATAGTTTTTAATATATACTCGTGTAGAATGTATATTCAAATGTACCCCCACCATTCCAAAATAATCGTAGCTTTAGGATTTTCAAGAGTAAAGATTTGTGAAGTTTGACAAATCCTGAAAGTTCAATTCAAGAGAACCGAAAATGTTAATGCTTCTGCTCCCAAACATTGAACGAAGCGCCAAATAGGCCTCTGGTCACCCGAAAACGCGCGAGACTAATGTTTGGTGGTAGGAAATTTCTGTCCTGACTCTGGCCCGTGTAGCCTATCAGCCCGATGTCCAAAGGTCTAAACCGGGGTAGGTTTGTAACTTCACCAAGACGCGGTCTCAACCGCCTCCGAGAAGCATTCATACGCCGTGGGCGCCTAAACACCCATGCGCTCGGCCGAAATCTATCCCACCCACATTTGGGACACATGACATGACTGTCCTACCCCCAACCCGCAATATGTCCGAAATTTTAGATGGGGCCAAAGTTTGTAACTTTCCCCGAATTTCATTAAGCGCGTCTCAAACCGAAACATTGTTCCCCCTTAGTTCCCCGCCTCCCTCCGTTTCCCCATTCATACTCCGTGGGCGCGAAAACGCCCTCTCCACTAGCCGTGAAACCCCAGCCTCCTCCGTCCTCCACCCCATAGCGGCCAATCCACCGCCGCCCTCCTCCATCACGCTGGAGCCGGTACCCCGACGTCGTCGTCCAATGCAACCACAACCGCAACACCCTCAAGGACTTAGCAGTTGAAGCTGAGGCAGAGCTGCCTCCACGATGCCGATGCCGACATGCGCCGCCAGAACCACTCCGACCACGCCGTCCTGCGCCTGACTGCTGCGGCTCCACTATCGCAACCGTCCACCGCACCGGAGCTGTTCCCGCTACGCCGTCGTTCGCCGCCTCAGATCTTCTTCCCCGTCGCCGGCAGACGGCCATCACACCACACTCAACAACTTGGCCATGGGTTCATCCAAGGCTGCACCGTCCTCCACAACTTCTGGTTTCCGGCGAATAACAAGAAGATCATTGGAAAAACAGAAGGAGGACACAGCACTGCCAGCAGAAAGAGGTACTCCTCTTCCCTTATTCGTGCAAATCTTACGTCTCCGCTCACACCGTATTCATTCCACGAAAGAAACTAGTTGAGCGCTTCTTACTGCATCTTCTTCATGATACTAAATGCACAAGGTTTCCTCCCTTTTACTATTTCACCTTTGCTAGAGGTCTGTAGCCCGCATGGACTTCAATTCAGGGTCAGTCGAACCGCAATTAAAAGAAGCAGCACCCACTTAGGCGCGCGGCGCATCGGTGTCTATTATAGGGGTGTGGGGTGCAGGAGCTGCTTGCGCCTGATCTGGAGGTCGGTGGGACTTGAATGGATGGCCGGGGGGCGGTGCGAGGCACGGTGGTGCGGTGAGGTCGAGGGGAGGGCGCCAACAGGGGAGGAATACTGGGCCGGTGGTCGCTGGCGTTTCAAGGAAGATCGTCAACACTGGTTGGCTGGAGGTAGATGAAGGCGATCTGCCCATTCTTTGTACATCGGACGGTGCAGAAAAAATGGACTGACCTATTTACTTTCAGTCGACTGTTATTTTCATAGAATCCTGTAGTAATTTAGTGTGCCATGCATGTTAGTATCATATGTCTCCCGTCATTTATTTCTCACCGACCTGCTATCTGCTACCTTTACACTATACTAATTGTGCACACACTTCACCCATACTCACACTATTGTTTTTTTATGCATGGGTATTTCAGATTCTGACGCAGTGTTGATGAATGCAGAAAAGAAAAGACAGAAGTCGCTCCAGTGTAATTCGAAGATAAGCACTAAGCGTTTCAGCGCTCTAATGGGTGTAGTGTCAGCAGTTGGAGACAGTAAACGTAGCTCTATAGTTGATGATCTCAATTGCCACACACTACCATCCCAGGTGCTTGCTTTAACTTCGCGCTGTCAAATGTGGTTGCATGTTGCATATGGTGTCTAGCTTGTATTCCTTCCAATTTGGTTAAATTGCATTTGCTTACTTTACACATTATACCTTTGATAATAACATGCCTTCCTGTTTTTGATACATACTACATATGTCTATTAACCATGTTCGTACATCAAACTAATGCCCTTTTGTATCCCTCGTCACTCACTTATGATGAGACAGTCACCCGAGTGGGTTACTGTGAGATGCCCTACTCGTTTAAAGAGTGCAGTGTCATCCTCCCCACATGATTCTCAAGAAACAGCAAGGTTAAATGAAGATAGTCAATGTATCTCTCTAGTTGATCACCGCAATTCCCCCACACCACCATCGCATGTGCTTGCTCTTACTTGGCAGTGTGATATGTGGTTGCATGTTGCATATGGTGTCTACCTTGTAATGCTTCTAATTAGGGCAAATTGCATCTGCTTAGTTAACACATTATACATGGGAATATGACATGCCTTCTTGTTTTTGGTACATACTACGTCTTTCTATTAACCATGTTCTTACATCAAACTACTTTTCTTGTGTATCCCTCGTCAATGCTCCTAATTTGTTAAATTGCATCTCCTTAGCTTACACATTATACATGTGAATATGACACGCCTTCCTGTTTTTGGTACATACTACATCTACCTATCACACCATGTTCTTACATCAAACTACTGTTCTTGTGTATCCTGCATCTATCGCTTATGATGAGACAGTCACGCACGTGGGTTAGTATGAGACGCAATACTCTAATAAAGAATGCAATTTCACCCTCTCCACATGATTCTCAAGAAACAACAAGCCTATATGAAGATATTGAACGTAGCTCTGTACCTGAAGACCGCACTTCCCCTACCACTACAAGAAATATGTCAACTAGTGACCTTTTGTTAGTGACCCTAGAAGAATTGGTCATAAATTGATGACCATTTTAGACCAATAGGTCAAAAAATGTTGGGGGGCTCCAAACCCTAACTTATAACGACCATTCTGGTCAGAAAGGTCATAATGTCATTACAGGAAATGGTCATAAAAGCGGGAAGCACTGTCCACTACCTCACACCTAGCTGATTTAGGATGATTAGGCAGGCACCTCAGCAACCTCGCTTATGTGTCACTGTCTAGGTGTCATTTTTGGTTAAATATTAATATTCAACAACAGACGGGGCACACACTGACATGCAGGACCCATTTGACAGGTGGGGCCGAGTGCTTAATTCGCCTAAAAAATGTGAGCTAGCGGGGACTCGAACCCACGACCTCGCGCTTGCTTCGCTCGCTTGCTACCGCTGGGCTAGAGAGGGATTGTTGCTAATTTGTGGGTAGTTTTCTATATACTATACAAAACCATGGCTCTCTCGTATCAGTGACAAGTGAGCCTTCCGACCAGGTGGCGGCGGGTGGCATCGAACAGAACAACATAGCGTTTTTCTAGGTCTTCCGACCAGTGGCGGTGGGTGGCGGCGGGTGGCGGGCGGAAGCAACCAACGGGGGCCGGTGGGCGAGGGCAGGGCCGTCGGGCGGTCGGTGGCGGGTGGAAGCAACCGGCGGTGGTAGCGGGTGAGGGGGCGGGGTCGGCGGCCGAAGCGACCAGCAGGGGCCGGTCGCCTTGCCCATGACAGGAACGGCGACCTCGCCGCCGGTGACCTCGCCCACGGCCTCGCTGCTCGCCTTGTCCATGACAGGAGAAGCTCACCGAGCATGGGGGACTCCTCTCCCCCCTCTCCGCCGCAATCACACCTCTCGGTATGCACCCCTCTCCCCTTGATTTGCCTCTGATTTTCCTCAGATTTGCCTGTGTTGCGCCTGCTGATGAACACTAGCTAGTTTGTAAACACTAGCTGAGGGGCATGGGAGAAAGAGAGAGATAATTTGAGTTTAATTTGTTGAGGAAGGTGGAGATTCAATATGTTGAGGAGCTTAATTTGAAATGTAGTCTGATGGATCCATCAGCTGCAGCTGGAGCTTGCTTCATGAATGTTAGGTTTTATAGTGCAATCTGATGGATGGATGCTACAGCTTTGGCTGATCTGTTTGTGGATATCCTCTTTACAGGAACCACATATGTTTCTTAGTGCAGCTCTGCTTGATCTATGTTAGGTTTTACAAGTTTTTGCTAGCTTTTCATTTATCCCATGTGAAATCTGTATTTAATATGAACTTCTTTTTATTGCTCCCATGTGAAATCAGTAAACCATGTGAACTAGACTAAAGTAGTGAGAAATTGGAAATAGCTCAATGTTGGGTGCATATCTTATTTTCTGGTAGTTAGCATATAAAGTTGGGCGCCTACCTTATTTTCTGGAATTTTAGCTTCCATTACTTCCATCCATTTTCATTAATTAATGTTGATGCACTTAGATTGATTTGCTAAGTTGCAACAATTTGTTGTCTTTGGCAGATGGACAGAAGCTAGATTAGAAAAGGAGTTAGAAAGTTTTCGAAAGAACATATGAAAGGAGTTGATGATTTCATGGCATTTGTTGGGGCAAATTATGCCAACGATGCTCACATTCTTTGCTCATGCTGCGAATGCCTCAACCGTTCAAGAATGGCTCAAGGAAGAGTGGAAGATCATCTGCTTCTTAATGGGATGTCCAGCACATATGATAGATGGATATATCATGGAGAACCTTTAAACAGTCAACCTCAACATTTTGAAGTTGATACAGAGGCCCCTCATATGATGGGTGGTGGTGATGCTGGCATTGATTTCATGGAAAAGGTTTTGCGAGATAATGCTGTTTTGGAGGAAGAGGATGGGCATGAAGATGATAGGATTCCTGACCTGTTGAAGGATTTGTACGATGCTAAAGATCGTGCTAATGGACAGAAGTCGTTGTTTGCTGAGGTGTTAGAGGAGGCTAAGCGCGCAGCTCATGAAGGGGGTAAATTTTTAAGATTTACCTTCACCATGAAGTTACTCCACATCAAGTCTTTCTAGCGGATTAGCAATGCCGCATCCAATGCAATACTCCGTCTTTTGAGCTTGCAATTCCCTGATAGTTGTGTTCCCAGATGTTATGATGAAGCATTGAGCATAATCCGCAGGCGGGGGTTAGGTTAGGTGTCAATACATGTGTGCCCAAATAACTGTGTCTTGTTTCGAAAGGATTTAGCAAACCATGACAACTATCCAAAATGCAATGCATATAGGTGGAAAGATGCTGATGGGAAGAAGTCAATACCGGAGAAGGTGCTAAGGCACTTTCCCTTGATACCAATGCTGCAGCGGATGTTCATCTCGAAGAAATCATCGCGTGAGGTACAGTGGCACAAGCTGAAGCGGCAACCTGTGGACAATGAGCTGAGCCATCCAGCGGACGGAGAGGCATGGAAAGAGTTTGATTGTATACATATAGATTTTGCTGCAGATCCAAGGAACATAAAACTTGGCATTGCCACAGATGGGTTTAATCCGTTTGGGAACATGAGCACATCTTATAGCATGTGGCCAGTTTTTGTGGTGCCTTACAACCTGCCACCATGGGCATGCATAGATCAGTCCAACTTCATGATGTCATTGCTTATCCCGGGTCCAGAGTCTCCAGGAAAGGATTTTGATGTCTTTATGGAGCCCCTCGTAGAAGAACTGCTCCAACTCTGGACTGGTGTACCTACATATGATGCCTTGAGTCCGGAAGAAAAGTTCAATCTATGTGCTGCAATCATATGGTCCATCCATGATTTCCCCGCTCTGCACACTCTGTCTGGGAGGATCACACTGGGTAATCAGGCTTGTGTCCATTGTGACAAAGACCCTTGCTCAAAGAGAATAAGGAGCAAGATCTGCAATATTGGGCACCACCGCTTTCTTCCCCGAAACCATCGCTGGCGAAGAAGCAAAGATTTTAATGGTGAGAATGAAACCCGTGACAAGCCAGCTGAATTCACTAAAGAAGAGCTGGAGCAGCAACTTGAAAAGGTGAAAGATGTGAGACCAGGAAAGCTGGCAAAGAAAAGAAAGCGTGAGGAAGGTCAATGTTGGGACCGGAGGTCTTGTTTGTGGGACATGCCATACTGGGCTGATCTGAAATTAAGGCATAATCTCGATGTAATGCACATTGAGAAAAACATATACGAGAATCTGCTAGGGACGTTTCTGAACATTGAAGGGAAGACAAAGGACATGGTTAGTTCTAGGCTTGATTTGGAGGACATGGGCATAAGAGAAGATTTGCATCTACAGCACAATGAAGAAGAAGATTCATTTGAAATGCCACAAGCATGGTATACAATGAGTAAAGAACAAAAGCTTGCATTCTGTGAATTCCTAAGAGCGGTGAAATTTCCAGATGGTTATGCTGCTAACCTAGCAAAGTGTGTTACTTCTGATGGATTCAAGCTTTCAGTACTGAAAACCCATGATTGTCACATCCTCCTCCAAAGGATTTTACCGGCGGGTGTCGGTGTCAAAACCGGCGGATCTCGGGTAGGGGGTCCCGAACTGTGCGTCTAGGCGGATGGTAACAGGAGGCAAGGGACACGATGTTTTTACCCAGGTTTGGGCCCTCTCGATGGAGGTAAAACCCTACTCCTGCTTGATTAATATTGATGATATGGGTAGTACAAGAGTAGATCTACCACGAGATCAGAGAGGCTAAACCCTAGATGCTAGCCTATGGTATGATTGTTGTTCGTCCTATGGACTAAAACCCTCCTCTTTATATAGACACCGGAGAGGGCTAGGGTTACATAGAGTCGGTTACAATGGGAGGAGATTTGCATATCCGTATCGCCAAGCTTGCCTTCCACGCCAAGGAAAGTCCCATCCGGACACGGGACGAAGTCTTCAATCTTGTATCTTCATAGTCCAGGAGTCCGGTCGAAGGTCATAGTACGGCCATCCGAACACCCCCTAATCTGGAACTCCCTCAGTAGCCCCTGAACCAGGCTTCAATGACAACGAGTCCGGCGCACAAATTGTCTTCGGCATTGCAAGGCGGGTTCCTCCTCCGAATACTTCATAGAAGATGTTGAACACAAAGATAGTGTCCGGCTCTGCAAAACAAGTTCACATACCACCGTAGAGAGAATAATATTTGCACAAATCTAATCTGCTGACGTATTCCGCAGCGTGACATCATGCCACGGCCAAGCCTTTATTCGAATCGTTTTACTGTCCCACCCCAGCGCGTTTAGCGAGGCGGTTTCCTTGGCATGTCTTGTCAAAGCAGAGATCATGTCCCCTTATTCAGGGATTCTCATCCATACGGGCGTGGGTAACCTAACCATGCCATTAATCATGGCGCTTGGGAGATAAGCGAGTTTTACCAGGCTGGTGGGGGTACATAGTTTCGTCCGCCCGTATAAGGGGATAAGGATCCACCCTTTCCATCTACGCCTCCTTCCTCCTTTGCTTATCCATTTCCATGCACTCGAGCTCCAGCGCCCAAGTCCGCACTTCCCACCTCAACCTTCTCCAACCATGTCTGGAGCGGGAGGCAGGTGGATGGCCTCCACCGTCACGGAGGGGCACATCAAAAAGTTGAGGAAAGCCGGCTACTTGTCCAACGACATCGTGCACCGGCTCCCGGATGAGGGGCAGCTCATCCCCACCCCAAGCCCCATGAGAGGGTGGTGTTCCTCACCCATTTCCTCCGCGGACTGGGCTTCCCACTCCACCCATTTGTCCGGGGGCTCATGTTCTACTACAGCCTAGATTTCCACAATCTGGCCCCGAACTTCATCCTCAACATCTCGGCGTTCATCGTCGTGTGCGAGGTCTTCCTCCGCATCAAGCCCCACTTCGGCTTATGGCTAAAGACCTTCAATGTCAAGCTGAAGGTAGTGGGCGGCCGGCAAGCGGAGTGCAGAGGCGCCATGGTGGGCAAGATGCCCAACGTTACATGGCTCAAGGGCTCCTTTGTGGAAACCATCAAAGGGTGGCAATCAGGGTGGTTCTACATCACCGAGCCGCGCGACCCTGAATGGGCAGCAGCCCCTGAATTTCGATCTAGCATCACCACACAGGTCACCTCTTGGAAAGAGACGGGCCTGTCGTGGGGTAATTCGGAAGAGGTGACCGGACTCCAAACCTGCGTCCAAAACCTGGTGGACAAGAAGGTTAAACTTGTCAATGTAGTCCAGGTCATGCTCTTCCGCCGGATCCTCCCGTGTCAACGACGGGCTTTCAACTTGTGGGAGTTCGACCCGGCTTAGCACCAGACTTTGTCCAGGCTCTTCGACACAACGCACGAGGACGCCTGGAAGGTGCTATTCAAGAGCTCCAAGGTTTCCCCACCCATTACCAAGGATCGCGGATTCTGCACGAAGCGCCAAGCCAACGCGGTAAGCTTGTTTTTTACCCTTTACAGGATACTTGTTTTTCATAGTTTGACTCTATGCGGGATCTAAGGTCCCGCTCCTTTGACATGACTGGAAGAAGAAGTCCGAACGGATTGACTGTCCGGCTCCTTTTCCCTAAGGCCCAGCTGATGCATGCTTGACGAAGCTGCTAGTCCTGGCACCTCACGTGGTGCCGGAGAAGAAGGCCAAGAAGAAGGCCACGGGAACTCGAAAGTGTTCCCGGCTCCTGGTGGTGTCGGATTCATCGCCCGACGACCCCGAAGTGCACTCCTCCTCCGAAGACAAGGAGGAGGAGGAAGAATCCTCTCCCCCTCCAATGGGGGGAGGAAAGAAAAGGAAGGCCGCCCCCACTAGGGAGGCCGGAGGGTCCAAGAAGGGAAGACCCTTCTTCCGGACTACGCCAACGAACCGAAGATGGCGGAGAGGAGTGGGCATCCAGGGCCAAGACCCTGGCAACATCGTAAGTATCCGGATACCAGAATAACTCATGGCATTCCTTTAGTGCATATTATCTTCTAACGCCGAACATAATCATGCAGTCCGCCCAAGGCCCAGCTCGACGCTTTGTCAAGAGGATCCCTGGATTCGTCGGATGTGAATAGTCTTTCACTCCCGACTGCTACCTCCCCTCGCCCCACGGACGATGCCGAGGTGGAGTCCCAAAAGGGGCCACGCCAGGAAGAGGTAGCCCCGGAGGCGCCGCAAGGCGACCTTCTGGGCCCCAGGCGCAAAGGGGATAAACCCCAGCGGGAACTAAGTCCGACCCTGGGCCGGACACCGCGCTGGAACCTTCAGTGGTTTCGGAGTCCGGCAGGCAGCCCTCTCGTAAGAAGGGCAAGCCTACGACGCCGGTGACCTTCGTCCAACCGGAGGCACCGAACAATTTGCTGGAGGTGCTTAACGGCGCCTCCATCAACGAGGAGCACTGCACTATTATGAGTGCGATGATCCAGAAGGTTCAGTCCGCTAAGAGCGGGCTGACAGAAGCCTGTGCCAGCCTTCTAACATGCTTTGAGGTATGTATGTAAAACATGTAAAAATATTACCGCATAGACAGTAGCCCCTGATGCTCAGTTTGGTGTTCGGAAAGAAAAGCCGGACTGAGGATCTAAAAAGATGTACGCAGGAGTCTAACATAATTATGTCAATATGGGAATGCAGGCTGCGCTGCTGACCTCTGCCGCACTGACTACGGAGGTCGATGCATTGAAGCAGAGCCTCGAGCGGTCCGAGAACGAGCTCGGCCTTGCCAAGAAGCAACTCGAGGACAAGGAAGGTAGGTAGTACCTTATGTAAGTATATATAAAAATACCTGTTGCAAATAGTGGCAGGACCAACGTGAATGTTACAGGGGCCACAACCGAGGTGGCGACCCTGAAGGAAGCGTTGTCCAAGGCCGAAGACAGTGCGGCCGTGGAGCGCACCGAGCGAGAGAAACAAGAGGCGCGGGTGGCGGAGGTGCGGCAAGAGCTCAATGCTCTTGTGAAAAAACACGAGAGTTTAGAGCTTGACTTGAAGACTCGAGAGTCCGAGCTTGCCTCGGCACTTGAAAGCGCCAAATCTGCCAAGGCCGTAGCCCAGAAAGCCCTCCAGGAAATTGAGGCGATGAAAAAGATAGCGGCGGGTAAGGCATTCTTTATGCAAAACAAGCATGTGAAAGTAAACTACTTGTTACTTACCCGAGTCCGGAGCTCTCCAAGAGCATTCGCAGATCTGCCCCGTAGTGTGTCCGACGCCGCTGTATTCTACCGAAACGAAGAAGGGAGCTCGACGGAGAAGGTGTTATGGTCCCAGTATGCTGAGGCTGGACACCCTGTGCCCCTGAGCGACCAACTGAAGCAGCTGGTCGAGCTCCATAAGGCAGCCGAACAGGCCATGAAGGGCCTAATAGTCCGGCTATGGCCTGGGGAGGTCATGCCTGGGAGCTACTTTGGACTGGTGAGGCGGCTGGTGGATGCCTGTCCACGGCTTGAAGTCATCAAGCGCTCCGTATGCATCGAAGGCGCCCGTAGGGCCCTTTCCCATGCTAAAGCGCACCGAGACAAGCTGGATGCCGAGAAGCTGGTGACAGATGGGCCGCCGGAGGGGAAGGAGCATCGCAGGCCCGAGATGTATTATGAGGGCGTCCCGAAGGGTGCCCGCCTGGTGACGAACGAATGTTCCAAGGATTTAATATTTGAGTAAACTCGCTCGTGTTTATCCTGTGCGCTGAAAACTTGTACATATGCGCTAAGCAACGCTTTTTGAATTTAACATATTACCTTCTGTGCGGCCGTTTATTAAATCTGAGAGATGCTAGTCGTCGGCTTCTATCCCCATGCCACGAGTGCTGGGGTGTTCGGGATAAACCTGAGCGCTCTTGTTCCCATTCTTGGTTCCTTCGAGGGAGGCGCTCAGCACAACGAACAAGTCAATCGGACTATAATGCTTTATCACTCTCACTTAGCCATAGAATTCTATAATTTTAAATTTCGGTGAAGCCCCTACTATTCGGAAGACCGAGTTCGGGGCACTATCCACGCCTAGGCCGGACAAAGCCAGCTCCTCGCTCTAAGCGGCATAAGTCTTTAGGGACTCGAAAAACCTCTCGAACAGCGACCGGCTCTCGCCTTATCATGACGGTCAGTTTTAGCTTTCTCTACTCAGGTGCTTAACCCAGCTCAACTGGGGCACAATCGCAGTAGTTCTCCCAGCGCTACCTTAGCCGATATAGCGGAACGTAAGGTACCAAAACATGGGAGCCGGGCAAACCCAACTATTGACCCAAGACATGATTCGGAGCCGATGCATATAATGCTATAAGTTCGGGGAGCCGCACTCGTGAGAGTGTTCGGTCTTCTCACACCATATTCTGGGGTACTTAAGCCCCTGGTGTATTGGACGCACCAAAGTGTACGGTTGCATAATGTCATAACTGAACATATTTACATAAAAAAATGAATGCAATAATAGACGAGAGCTATGTATTGTTTATTAAGAGGCTGCTGTGAAAGCAGAACGATACAAATAGTGCGATAAGCAAGAGATGGGATTATTTGACATGTCCCCCTCCAGGGGCAAGCTGCGGGACTTTATGTAAGACAGGTATTTAGCTCGTTAAAGAGACCACCTGGACGTTCGACGTAGCTTGCTGCCTCCCTGGCTGTTGCATCGTGTGTTCGGTGATTGTACTGCCGGACAGGCCTTCCGGATAATGGAGTCCTGAAAGTAAGAAAAAAGAAATGACAAAATCGGGAGCCCCTAGTGCGGTTGAGCCGCATTCTGGGTGTGACGTGGTTGTGCCCCTCCCCTTATGCCCATGGTATTTCCAGAGCGTAATTATGTACGCGTGGTACTTGTTTCGCAATCTCGCGAGGGCTGGGGTTGGGGCCGCACTGCTATGCTTGCTCGGAACGTGCCAGACGGTCTTGTTGTAGGTTACTCCAGGTGCGCTTGACGGTGTCCGGATGTTTAACAGCCGGACTGGAGAATTGCCTTAAAAGGCTACTTTGTACTTCCGCCGCAAAATGCAAAATGCGGTTCGCCCGAGCAGGGCGTGATAGCCACTGCGGAACGGGACTATGTCGAAGATTAACTCCTCGCTTCGGAAATTATCCCGGGATCCGAAGACCACTTCGAGTGTAACTGAGCCTGTACAGCTGGCCTCTACACCCGGTATGATGCCTTTAAAGGTCCTCTTTGTGGGTTTAATCCTTGAAGGATCTATGCCCATTTTTCGCACTGTATCCTGATAAAGCAGGTTCAGGCTACTGTCGCCGTCCATGAGGACTCTAGTGAGGTGAAATCTGTCAATGATTGGGTCTAGAACCAATGCGGCGAATCCGCCATGACGGATGCTAGTGGGGTGGTCCCTTCGGTCGAAAGTGATCGGGTAGGAGGACCATGGGTTGAACTTTGGGGCGACTGGCTCCAACGCATATACGTCCCTGAGCGCACGCTTCCGTTCCCTTTTGGGGATGTGGGTTGCGTATATCATGTTCACCATCCGCACTTGTGGGGGAAAACCCTTCTGTCCTCTGTTGTTCGGCGGCCGGGGCTCCTCCTCGTCATCGCTATGCAGCCCCTTGTCTCTGTTTTCGGCACTTAATTTGCCTGCCTGCTTGAACACCCAACAATCCCTGTTGGTGTGATTGGCTGGTCTTTCGGGGATGCCGTGTATCTGGCACAAGCGGTCGATTATTCGGTCCAAACTGGACGGGCCCGGAGTATTTCTTTTGAATGGCTTTTTCCGCTGACCGGGTTTAGAGCCTCTGAATCTGGCATTAACTGCCGTATCCTCAGTATTGCAACGTGACCTACCATTGTTGTCCTTGGTATCCGAATTACCAGGGCTCTTGGTCATGTTGTTACTACAAGCTAGCCAGCTGTCTTCTCCCGTGCAAAAGCGGGTCATGAGTGTTGTGAGGGCTGCCATGGATTTTGGCTTTTCCTGTCCTAGGTGCCGGGCAAGCCATTTGTCTTGGATGTTATGCTTGAAGGTTGCGAGGGCCTCTGCGTCCGGACAGTCGACTATTTGATTTTTCTTGGTTAGGAACCGTGTCCAGAATTGTCTGGCCGATTCATCTGGCTGCTGAATTATGTGGCTTAGGTCATCGGTGTCTGTGGTCGCACATAGGTGCCCTGGAAATTGTCGAGGAATGCGGATTCCAGGTCCTCCCAGCAACCAATTGACTCTGCTGGCAAGCTATTGAGCCAATGCCGAGCTGGTCCTTTAAGCTTGAGTGGGAGGTATTTGATAGCGTGTAGATCATCACCACGGGCCATGTGGATATGAAGGAGATAATCCTCGATCCATACCGCAGGATCTGTTGTGCCATCGTATGATTCGATGTTTACGGGTTTGAAACCCTCGGGGATTTGATGATCCATTACTTCGTCTGTGAAGCATAGTGGGTGTGTGGCGCCTCTGTACTGGGCTATATCACGACGTAGCTCATATGAGCTTTGCATGCCGTGTTCGGCCTGGCCGTATTTGCCATATCCGGCGTGACGGTTATCGTCACGTGTCGTGGGGCGCCCACGCGATCCATAGATCGATCTTATTTGCCTTGCCTTGTCCTCCAATATGTCTTGCAGGTCCGACGCGTTTCCCCGTGCCTTGGTACTTTTTGAGCGGCGCCGGGGTGCGGCTTGAATCGATCGCCGAGAGGCCTCTCTGTCGCGACCACGGGGTGGCCGGTCGGCCGCATCATACGCTGGTGATGTAGGTTTAGTTGCTTCCACCTCTAATCGGGGTAGCGTCTGCGCTTTGGGTAGCTCTTGGAGGGGCGTCCGAGTTCATACTCTTTGGCCGCTAGGACTTCAGTCCATCTGTCGGCTAGCAAGTCTTGGTCAGCTCTAAGCTGCTGCTGTTTTTTTTGAGGCTGCTTGCCGTGGCCATAAGCCTGCGTTTGAAACACTCTTTGTTCGACGGGATCCTCAGGCACGACAAATTCATTGTCGTCGAGGCTTGCTTCGTCTTTGGAGGGAGGCATGTAATTATCGTCCTCGACCTCTCTGTCTGCCGTTCTCTCATGAGGGCTGGCTTCTCCATCCTCCTGTGCTAAGTCCTTCTGGAGGGGGTTGTCTTCGGCACTGTCCGGGTGTTATTATCTCCCGTGCCGGAATCGCCGTTTTTGCTTTGGCGGGATTTAGAGCGGCGCCGCTAATGCCGGCGCTTAAGCTGCTTCTTGGAGGGGTCATCCTCCGTTGTTCCAATGCCATTCCCTTCTTTTGGGGTGTCCACCATGTATATGTCCTATGACAAGGCCTTCCAGTACCCTATAGGCGCTAGTTCTTGGTCGTTTCCTGCATCGTCGTCCATACCGTCGATGTCTTCGGAGTCGAAGTCGAGCATGTCGGTTAAACCATCGATAGTGGCTACGAAGTGGGAGGTGGGTGGGCTTTGAATTTCTTCATCATTCACATCCCAACCTTGCTGACCGTAGTCCGGCCAGGGCTCTCCTGATAAAGTGAGAGACTTTAATGAATTCAGGATGTCGCCGAAGGGCGAGTGCTGAAAGATGTCCGTGGCGGTGAACTCCATGATCGGCGCCCAATTGGGTTCGATCGGCAGGGGCGCGGAAGGTTCGGAGTCCGGAAGGGAGTCCGGCACCTAGGAGTCACGAGCTTCGCAAAGGACAGGGCTGGTATTCGGCTCAACCGCCGTAGAGATTGCAGCCCCGGAGGCGGTGTCCAACCATCCATCCTCGATTGGCGCAGTCGGCTTCGAGCTAAAGGCCGGAGCGGACACTGGGGCGGCCTCCGGAGCACTGTTTGGCGGCAGAGCTAGATCATGCTCGTCGTGACAGTGCGGCGTGCTCGGTTGTGGCTCGAATCCGTCGAAGATCAAGTCTCCGCGGACGTCAGCCGTGTAATTCAAACTTCCAAACCTGACCTGATGGCCAGGGGCGTAGCTTTCGATCTGCTCTAGATGGCCAAGCGAATTGGCCCGCAGTGCAAAGCCGCCAAATACGAAGATCTATCCGAGGAGAAAAGTCTCACCCTAGACCGCATCGTTGTTGATGATCGGAGAAGCCATCGGGCCTAAAGGTGACGACACAGAGGAACTCTCAATGAAAGCACCAATTTCGGTGTCAAAACCGGCGGATCTCGGGTAGGGTGTCCCGAACTGTGCGTCTAGGCGGATGGTAACAGGAGATAAGGGACACGATGTTTTTACCCAGGTTCGGGCCCTCTCGATGGAGGTAAAGCCTACTCCTGCTTGATTAATATTGATGATATGGGTAGTACAAGAGTAGATCTACCACGAGATCAGAGAGGCTAAACCCTAGAAACTAGCCTATGGTATGATTGTTGTTCGTCCTATGGACTAAAACCCTCCGGTTTATATAGACACCGGAGAGGGCTAGGGTTACACAGAGTCGGTTATAATGGGAGGAGATCTACATATCCGTATCACCAAGCTTGCCTTCCATGCCAAGGAAAGTCCCATCCGGACACGGGACGAAGTCTTTAATCTTGTATATTCATAGTCCAGGAGTCCGGTCGAAGGTCATAGTCCGGCCATCCGGACACCCCCTAATCCGGAACTCCCTCTGCGGGCCTCCGAGGAATCATGGACAAGGATATATATGAAGTGGTTGCTGAGCTGGGAAATTTCTTTAGAGAACTGTGCTACAAAACACTCAAGTTAACTATCCTGGAAAGACTTGAAAAAGAAATCCCAATTATTCTTTGCAAGCTCGAGAAGATTTTCCCTCCAGCTTTCTTCACCGTGATGGTCCATTTGGCGGTGCACTTACCAAAAGAGGCAATGCTTAGAGGCCGTGTGCAATAGGGTTTGATGTACCCAATCGAAATAAGGCTGCTTACTTGTAAGCGTTATGTGCGAAACACGGAAAGACCTGAAGGTTCTACTGCTGAAGCATATGTCGTTGACGAGTGCTTGACTTTTTGGTCTAGATACTTTGGCGATGTGGAAACAAGATGGAACCGGCCGGGCAAAAATAGAGAGCGGTGTGCAACGCAAAGTGCTGATGTCTCTGTTCTCAACCATGATGTGAACTTTCTTAGAGCCTCACAATATTTGGAGGCTGGTGATGAGTATGACAAGATGGTTTGGTTTGTGCTCAGCAATTGCGTCGAGGTTCTACCATATATCGAGTACGTTATATCTTGTGCACTCATTATATTTTTTTTGCTTGGGTTGGCACCAGCCTAATGTTTTAATTCACACGTTTTGTTGGCATTGCAGGAAATGCAAGGAAGAGTTAAATCAGGAAGAAATCAATATCCATGTTGATAAAAGGGTTGCCAAGGGGTTTGCTAAGTGGTTTAAGAATCATGTGAGATCTTTAGCCACATGTTTTATGTTTTCTGTGTTATTCACCAATTGTTAAATACCATTGTTTGCTAAATGGTTTATTTGTGCAGATTGGAAAGTTGCATGAGGAGAATAAGGTCAGTGATGATCTATTTGCTTTGGCATGCTTACCGGATAAGCGAGTGAGAGTGTATTCAGCATGCATTGCTGACGATGTCCGGTACCACACCGTTGACCGCGAGGAAAAAAAGGAAGACACAGAATAGTGGAATCGTCACTAAGGGGTCACATGATCGTGAGATCATTGACTTCTATGGTCAGTTGAGAAGCATTGTAGAGTTGCAGTACAACTGTAGTGGAGGCATCCATCGCTCGGTTGTCTTATTTCACTATGACTGGTTTGAGCTTGGTAGCAAGAAGAAGCGAGATACTTTTGTCAAATATGATGGCCACTTCAAAAGCATCAACACTGCAAGGTGCTGGTATAAGAGTGATCCCTTTATTCTAACAACACAAGCAACAATGGTGTTTTATCTGCCAGACACTATTTTGCACGGAAAATGGCGAGTTGTGCAAAACTTTGAGCACAGACACTTGTGGAGTGTGACTGAAACAGAAGTGGAAAAGGGCCCCGGTGATGGTGGACTAACATACCAAGATGATGACTCTACGGAAGTTCCGTTGCAAGCTGATGATGACTCGATGGAAGTTTTGGTGCAAAGCAGAGTGCGAAGGGCCCGGGAACGTGTGATCATTGGTGCTGCAACAGTTGAAGGCATCAAGAAAAGAATAAAGGTGGTAGTGGATGAACATGAGAGCGAGGATGAGGAAAACCGGACTGATCATACTATGCTGCAATATTGTAGTGATGATGAGGAAAACAGGAGTGGCCATAGAGTTCCTTGTTTTCGTATCGACAACGATGAGTAGCGAATGGACATGAAGGTAAATTTGGTCTTATTCTAACTCTCTGTAGTTTTCCTTCTTGTGCATATGCATTGCGATCCTGATGTACTACAATTATCTCCAGGTAGCAAAATGCTTGAAGATCCTGATGGCTGTGACAAAATGTTGATGCAAAATGCAAAACATTTGATTTCCTTGTGTAAGCATTTGATGTGATCCTGATGGTTGTAGTATTTTGTAAGCATTTTGGATGCAAAACACATTTTGGATGTGATCCTGATGGTTGTGCATTTTGGATATCAATGAGACTTATGGTTGTAGAAGATGATCCTGATGGTTGTAGTTTTTGGTTGTGATGTGATGCTGTTTTTGGTGAACTGAAGATGCACATGTTGTAGCAGATGTTGTTTCCGGTTGTGATGCAAAACATTGCAAAATGATCAGACAGAAAATGTTTAGTTCAAGTTTTGTTTAGCACATGCTGTAGCAGATGTAGTTTTTGGTTGTTTTTGTGATCATTTAGTAGTTTTGAATTGAAGATGTTTAGTTCAAGTTTCAGAACTGAAGATGTTTAATTCATGTTTTTTTGAACTGAAGATGTTTTGGTCAGAGCAGCTGAATTTTGGACAGCAACTGAATTTTGCATCATTTCACTGAGCAAAAAAATATGCGCGAGCAGGGACTCGAACCCATGACCGTGCAATCGTTTAATTGTGTTTCTACCACTGGGCTAGGAAGAGGCTACCGATCATCTACTCTGTGCCGAACCTTTTAAATATATCAAACTAGTCAAGTATCAAGCACACACCTCACTGACAAGTGGGCCACTCGACCCATTCGCTGACAAGTGGGCCATTTTGCTATTGTACCCAAGCTACCAAAAATATGCACGCGGCCAAAAAATATGCGCGCGCGGGGGCTCGAACCCACGACCTGGCGCTTATTTCACTGTGTTTCGATCACTGGGCTAGGAAGAGGATGTTGGTTTTGTGCTCAACTAGCGGTTTGACTCGCGCATTTGCGCGGCTAGGTTTATGAAATATTATTAAAGTATCTTTTCACAAATTTCACGCATGTGCTTTAACAAAACAGAATTATATATAATTATGTTTGCGTAAAAATCTATGACAATTTGTCTATTATTTTAGTTGGCCAATCAAATATGTTCATATGATTGTCTATTTTTTTGAACTCCGAAGGATCATCTGAATGGCTGCGCAAAGGGGAGAGTGCAATTTGTTGACCAAACTATATATCCTTTAGAGAAATATGTTGGTCTATCATAAATTTGTGATATACTGGATGTACGCCTCAATTCCATAAAGCATTTCTTCTTGTAAATATGTTGAATGCTTATTTAGTCCATTCGATATATTTAATGCATTCCATAGCATGTCTTTCTTGCTAGGTTCTTTCTGTATATATTAACAGTATAAGTTAGAAAAGTTGTGCACAGGAGATTCTTAGGATTGATTCAACTCATTACAAAATTTTCCGACAATAGTTAAATCTAATTTTTTTGATGACTTAGGTAAACATTCTTTTTTTCTTACATGCGTCTCATTTACATGCGAATTGGAACTACTGCCACTGAAATTTATTTTATCGGTATAATATCACACATTCACATGATTCTATGGTCCTTTCATAGTTAATGAATTTCTACTCATGCGTGGAAAGTTTAATTATTATTATTACTTATATCATAGTTGTCATAATACTGTGTTGCTTTCTCGTGAGATAACTATTAATATTAGCATTCACTCGGTACAGGAAGGCAATGATGTGTCCATTCTACTCAAGAAGAACATTTTCTTTTTAGTGCAGATCCAATCCTGATGATACATATAATTCTCATAATTAATGTTTTTTCCTTCCACGAAACTACATAAGCAACACCTGGATGTAAATATGCACACACTCTTTTCCCTCTAGCTTGTCATTTCTTTGCCCCCTCTAATTGACTTTTCTTGTCCATCAATGTGGAGTTCATGACCACCACTTTTTGTATTACATTTCTATCTTTTCTTCCCACTTCATTTTTCAAAAGTAGTTTATTACGATTAAGCTATTTAAGTCACATTCAGGGGATGTTTCTTACCTATGTCGTTCGTATGAAAACAAAATTTTCAGTATATTTCTATTCTTATTTGTAGTTATGTTTAAAAGGTAGTAATATTATTTATCTGCCTTATAATAAATCTATGCATAATTTGGTATAAGTTCAGCTACTCGAATTTCATATGGAGTTTACTCTAACTTATCTCCATAGTAACACTGTTTTCTTTTGCCAATTATATACATAAAAATATATTATTTCTATGAGAAATGCTGATTTATTTGTAAATAATATTTTCAGTTTATGCCACATGGTCAAAGTACAAATTGCATGCACTTTCAAAACCATATTTGTGCAGACACTGGTCCAATCTCGGGCATGTGTATCTTATAGTTTGACTACATCTTATAGGAGCTGCATGTCCGCCTTTACTTTTTCTTGGCCCCCCTTTTTTTCTTTCTGGCAGGACTATTTCTTCTAGCCTAGTGCTCGTATATAGGAGCTGCACACGTCCAAGCGGGACTCTTTGTTTTTGGTCGGACTATCTTTTCTTGCCATAGGAGTCCGTGTCCTTTTGCCACACACGTCCCTTTTGAGTTAGACCGACTAGTCGTCAACCCGTGCATTCGCACGGGCTAGTGCATATTTTTGCTTTATCTTCTATACGATTTTTTGATGCTAAATTGTATTTTTTTTTATTTGTCATAATATTTCATATTTCTATGTATTTCGCAACATTTGGTTACTTGCAGAAAATGGTTAGTCTACATTTATATGAGTGTAGAGTTACATATACGTTTAGAATAGCATTTCAGTAAGCCATATATGTAAATACCACTAAAGTCTAGCTATTTAAAAACAAAGATATTTAGTATATGCATTAGCATTTCAGTGAACAACAATCCCATATAAAAAGCCCACCTAGAACTATTTGTTTCGTTTGCGTTACAATACAAATTTACTCTACTTTTTACTGAGGAGTCAACCTTCAATTCATATTGCTCATAATTTAGAAATCCTCAATTTTTGTTGAATACCTATATTTTATGGAGATGTGTGGTTAACTCTGTTAAATAGACATGTTAGTAACCCGAGTGATATATGAACTATTCGTTTCAGATGTTATATATTGCTCTAAATAAGACACCAAGATCTCATGTAGAACATAAATTATTATGAAATAAATGCATGGACCAATCGAGCGCACTTAAAATTGTTAGCTAACCTAATTAATTGTAGTGTATTTATAGTTATTATTGTATAGCGTAATCTTGTTATAAACACCTTCTGATGATGATAACAAGATAAAATGGATGAACTATTTTGTATATCTATCCTTATGTGCTCCCTCTGAAGACATTTCTCACATGAGAGAGGTTCCCATGATTAAAATACGGAAATTTGACTCTGTAATTAACATGGAAACGAATAATACAATAAAAATAGAAGTCCTTGGATGGATGTGGCATCTGACAGCCGTTTGAACACCAGTCGACGCCCATACATGGCTGATGGCGTTCTGGACTCGAAGACGGTGGGCTGCCGAGCAGACGGACACTCATGCCAGCACCTCGCCGGCCACAGAATTGGTGCATCAGGCTGAATTCCAACCTAACAAAGGAAAGTCCGAGACTTTTCTCTTCTTGAAATTAATAAGGGGTGAAGTAACGTGATCGGTTAATTTTTGTGTTTAAACATAGGTTAACTTAGGCTAATATTTTGTTCAATTACAACCAAACATATAACAATTTAATTTTAATATATATAGGACCAAAAAAATTGAGTTTGATCAATTTTGGTATCTTCTGTACGCATAGACTATCCCAACCTTCAGCTTTGTTAAACATTTGCATGTGATGGTGTCAAGCCTCATTTCCGATTTATAAAGTATGTAACTACGTTAAAAAAAAAAGGAAGGTTGCATGTGTATTGGTGGGCTGTGTTGCAAATGAAACAATCGTTTGTTGTCCTTTTTCCAAAGAATACGATGTAATTTGGTCGTACATTATTACATACATTCAACAATTTCCATCGACAACACTTTCTTATTGTTCCTTTAGACCATATCTAAATTAGGATTTGGTCATGATCATGCACTAATACTACATACAATATTTGTGAAAAGTGTTTTATCAGGAGTACATGAGGGTAGTCATTTTTTTCTTGGTGATGAATAGTAAATCCATGCACCATGTTCTATTTGGAAATATGTCATATATTTTTGAGGGGAGAGGTGGGTGAAAATATGTCATATTACGTGCATCGAAAGAGATTACTTATTTTGTATATTCCCTCTAAACTACATCTTTAGGTGATAGAGATTTTAATTTATTTTAGTAATGATCAAATCTCTAAAAATAAAATCGTCGCACACATATGTGCATCGGTATATGACATAGATGTCTGTGTTCTCCAGACATCTTTCTCACGGGTGATACATAGAAAGCTGGTGCAAATTTTTTCCCCTTTAGTAGCACATTAGTATGGAAATTCACCATATAATGATTCTGAATTTCGCAAAAGTAAGGAGATATGTCGAGTTATCATACCTACCCCACGCCTAAAGTCAAATCATAAGAACACAACACTATCAGAAGCCATATATATGTGTGTGTGTGTGTGTGTGTGTGTGTGTGTGTGTGTGTGTGTGTGTGTGTGTGTGTGTGTGTGTGTGTGTGTGATTGATGCAAAAGTAATTATATTTGGTGCTTGCACTACCCAAATCTAAAACACTCAAGCTAATAGTGAAAACACCAGCTCTTTTTTCTCAAAAGAACTTGTTTAGCACGTATGGCGTAGGTACCTGTTTGATTCAAATTACCTTGCCCGCATCTGTAGACACAGGATGCAGCCAACACGTACATGTTTGATCAGAGAAGCGCATGGAGCTGCCGCTAGCCAGTACTCACTATGGGCTCATCGGGCAAAGATGCCCTCATCGACTCATCAACTCAGCCTATGCAGGCTGGTATTCTTTTGCATCCGATGTACAGGTTCGATCAAATAAGCTAAAGGATCCTCGTCCGGCCAGTAATCACAATCGGCTCATCGGGCAATGATGCTTTCTCCGGAGCATCACCTCAGATAACACAGTCCCGTCCTCTATTGCATCCAATCTGCAGTTTTTCCAATCGTCGATGCACTATACATAAGAATCACGCCACCACCAGCCATATATATGTGTGCACTATAGATACACGCCTCATGTTTCTTGACAGAAAATTCCAATACGTATCAGAATCCAAAAGAAAAGTTATAGTAAAAAGACAAAGAATAAAATCTCTAGACAATAGTGTGAGAAACGAACCAGCTCATGTAGATGATGAAAAGAAATTTGGGGTAATAAGCCCCTTGACCATGCCAGATCCATGCCTTAACTTCTTTGCATCAGTTTGCCAGATTCCATGGCATTGATCTCCATGAGGGAAAGCGAGATTTGCATTCGAGCTATCCAATTGTTGTATATGAGTAGATTTTGGGATTCAATCTGAATCTAACAAATAAAGGACTAATTAGGATGAATTGGAGCACGTACAACACGCCCGAAGGACACAACAATAAATAGGTGAATTGAAATCCAGAAGAAAAGCTATGTAAACAGATGAAGAAAAAAATCTGCACAAAACAGTGTGAGTAACGAACTTGATCTAGATGAGGAAAACAAATATGATGCAATTAGTCAATTCACCACGCCAGATCCGCGCCCTTGTTTACATCAGTTTGAGAATGATCATGGCATTGGATTCCACGGGGGAAAGAGATAGAGAGAGGAAGGGAAGGCCGAACAGTTTCCATGCGGGGGGAGATGAGGAATAGAGTCCATGCGGGAGAGAGAGATTGGAGAGAGGACGGGACAATGGAATAATTCCGTTGGAAGGAGAGAGAGAAAATAGGGAGGAGTGATTGGTGGAATAATAGATGGAATGGAATGGCGGTTAGGATCCATTTCTTTTGTCACAAATTTGAGAAAGTTACGTCAGCCATTAAATAAATAAAAATATCTTCACAGAGTTGAACAAACAGCGGGTTATATTGGTTGATCTACACGTAGTAACACGGTCCCACCAGAAAATGTCTTTTAAATTTTTGACTAAATATTGATATTGTATCGGCTGATCTAAACCGTAATAACTCGGCCCCACCAGATTA
Organism: Triticum aestivum; assembly: GCF_018294505.1. NCBI lineage: Eukaryota > Viridiplantae > Streptophyta > Magnoliopsida > Poales > Poaceae > Triticum > Triticum aestivum. Next base: position 815,578,662 of record NC_057801.1, read on the forward strand.
ACGGCTTCTATTTTCTGATTAACGTGATAATTTCTAGGGAGTCTGTAATTATTATAAGTATAGAAGTATAGATGAAGAGGTAAGCACGCACCTAAAGCTACCCAACAAAACAAAAGGCCCTCAAGCTGCTTGCTCAGACAAAACTTGTACGAGTGTGCACAGAGGAAATATTTCCTGGAGACAAGCGTCCAGGACACCAAGTTCGATGGGCCGCCTCCATAGCTGCAATCATCCGTCGATGCTGAGCGGGTGCACTCTTTGCAATTCTCTCTCGCCACTACAGTAAAATATGTGGTATAAGCCTTAGCCAAGACTACAGATCAGTTAAAGCAGTCAGTAGTCACGGGCTAAGATGGCGCGTGAGGCTGCGATTTATGGAGGAGGACAAGCAATCGATGGTCACAGACTGGAGTAGCACATCACAGCAGGCTTAAATTTTGTCAAGTAGTGCTGGTTCCGCCAGTTCAAACAAGTACTCCCTCCGTCCGAAAATACTTGTCATCAAAATGGATAAAAAGGAATGTATATAGAACTAAAATACATCTAGATACATCCCCTTTATTTATTTTGATGACAAGTATTTTCGGACGGAGGGAGTACTACAGAAGCAGTGCTAGCGTTCATCGGTTCATCTGCACGACGCAACTTGATGCATCCACATGAGAGAGGCGGTGCGCAGTAAGCTGCTGTGCTGCTAGTCCTCCGTATGTCCCGGTTAAACTTTGGTCCACGCAAAGAAAGTCTGACGTCCCAAAACATCAGGTGCTATTTTGTCTAAGTATTTTATTAGCATATATTTTGTTTGAGAACAATTACACTGGTATGTGGTATTTTTTTTGCAGGACCATTATTTATTACAAAGGTGTCACGAAGGAGCATGCGTCAATATTATTTTTGCGCTAGCACGTTCGTGCCGTGTTATGGACGGATACGTGCGCAAGTCGCCGCTCCCGCTACATCAACGCACGCAACAGACTCGTCGTCCGTGCCCGCGGCCGACTCGCCCGCGTCCTTGCTCTTTCCAACGCTGCGGCCGACTCTTTTGCCCGTACTGGCTTACAACGCCATGGCCGTCTCTCTCGACTACGCCGGCTTACAATAAGAAGGACAACTTGCCCGTCTGCACCGGCTTACAACGCCATGGCCGTCTCTCTCGACTACGCCGGCTTACAACAAGGAGGAAAACATGCCCGTCCACACCGGCTTACAACGCCAGGGCCGGTTCATCTGTCTATGCCGCCTCTGATGTTACGGTCGTCTTTACCGTCCGTCTCTCGCGGCCTGGTCTATATCGACACACCGAGCCGCACTTGTCTAGATGAGCTGTTTATTGAGTATGAGAAAGTCACTACTTGGAAAGGCCGGTTTTCTTCCAACAAATTAGAGGCAAATTATCATATATTATCAGCCGCCGTCTACAGTGGATGGTTCAATGGGCAGGTGCACAAGTCGCCGCCGCTACAGTTTGGTTAACTTCAAACGGCCAATTGGAAGGAGCCATTGGCCGAGTTGCAGACACGGCTCATACGGGATCATTTATAACCCGCCACAGTCACCTCAACCTTCTGTGGATTCACATCACGCTATCAACGCCAATGATGTATACCTTCTGCTATGGTAAAATATGGAGAATCTCAAGCCAACTCCTCGAGTCGTCTTGAGACTCGGAGGCTACAATGGTATGAATCGGCAAAATTGGCCGGTTTCAATGAATTCAAGAACTCCGGGTCATTGAAGGGAAAAATAACACGGGCCCCGAAGATTACTGCTAGATCGATGAAATTTTAAAAGCCGTCAGAAGATTTCCGGCTCAAAATAAGGACTCTGGTTTAAAATCCGTTCAAGAGACATCTTTCTCCCACAAAGCACTGAAGCTCTCAAATCCGGTTCAAAATCTGGCTCAAGGTAAATTTGTCCCTCACAAATTTTTGACGCTTTCAAATCCGGTTTAAAGTTCCGGTTCAAAAAGAATTAACCTCTCGCAAGTTCGAGTTCTAAAAAAAATTAAAGGTTGCCAAAAAGAACTTGCTGCCATGATGCGCGGTTCAAACATAGGTATCCTGCCTTACGGCTTATCTTATTATGGTCACTTGGGGGCTTCCTGCTTATCGAGCATAGCTGTCGGTACCCTCTTGATCGGTGCAATGCTAATATATGGTCATTTGGCGGCTTCCTGTTCAAACATAGGTCGTATTCGAACCAAAGAGAACATAGTTGTCGAAACCCTCTTGATCGGCACACTGCCAAACTCACTAGGGGGCTTCTTGATCGTATCCGAATCATAGCTTAACCTCTTTTGGGTCTGACGTGGATCGTATTCGAATCAGCGTCATTAAACAACTCTCAAGGTCATTTGGGGGCTTCCTGTTCAAACATAGATCGTACTCGAACCAAAGAGAACATAGCTGTCGGTACCCTCTTGATCGGCAACGCCAAAGCCACTGGGGGCTATATGATGGTATTCGAATCTTAGCTCAACCCCTTTGGAACGGTTTACTGATCGTATTCGAATCAGAAGCCTGAAATTTTTTATCTGTTTTTATACAATCGCAAGTATTTGAGTTTTCACAAATATCATATGTGCCGGCTCTTACAGAATCAACTTCACTGTCCGGATCACATAAACTGGCGGTATCATTCAAAGGATCATAGGGATCTTGTAATCTACTTGTGTGCAGGATAAGACTACATTTGGGTGGTTACCCGCCCTGGCTGTTGACGTTAAGTCGCCAGGGCATATGTTGTTTAAACTCTATGCAGGATTTGCAGAATTATGACTTATATAAATGCTTTAGTCAAAGATCATCATTGAAATTGGTGTCTCAAAAGGGTTATCAATTATTGATTTTCTCAAGGGCTATAGGCCACCGGGTTACAAAAATTCCGGTTTATAATGAATGCGCATTAAGTCGTCATCGGCCAAGAGCCGCCAGGTATTTAAACTCTGGATTTACTTGTCAACCGATGAGGTATCAAATCTTTAATAGCCAAAATTGGCTGGATTTTCATGATGATATTGAATGATTGAGGTTTCTATACCGGATTATATTATTCAAATCTTGAATAGCCAACATGGCTGGATTTCTATTGTGATTATCAATAACCAGTGTTATGATTGAGGTTTCCAAAATCGCTTTAGCGCAACGGCTATTATTTTTATCAATGGATATGATTTATTCTACAATGGAAGGAATAGTCCCGAGTCATTGCAGGCTTATGACCGACACTTGGGGGCTACATTATTCAGATTGGGATTATATCAAATATGCAAGTCCCATGTCACTGCCAGCATGCACCATGGCACTTGGGGGCTAATGCAAAGTCATTTTTTGCTCAACTTATTGAAGACTCAACTCATCACATTCTAAATGAGTTGGCCCTTGGGGGCTACCAATTGCTCCTGTCAAAAATTCAAGGTACACAAGCATTACTCCATTATATTGAACGGTCCACTATTTAGTTGGTGGAGTACAAAGCTCTTAACCTTGTGGACATGGGTTCAAGCCCCATGGTGGAGACTATATTATATGATGCTATTATCAATTATATACAAAGTCCCAGCTCAGTATTATCTTACTAAGCCGGCCCTTGGGGGCTATACACTGCTGTTCAAATTTACATGGTTATATCTACAAAGTCCATGCTCATTATTGCATAATGACCCGGCCCTTGGGGGCTACACTGGTTGAAGTTTTCATGAGCATAAAGCAATTATAAGTCCCAGGTTGCTGCAAACATGACAACCCGGCACTTGGGGGCTACATGTGTGGAATATTCAGTTTATATGATTGAGATGAATAAACCGGATTTCTTCAAGGTTGCAACATTTATTGGAGAAAGTCTTAAACCATCACTTTGTTCTGCTCAAGACTTGGGGGCTACAGGTAATATGGATATAAGGGAGAAAAATCTTCAAATTATCAGTTTTGAGCAAATCAGGAGGATCAGTTACATAAACCGGTGTCAACAACAATTATGACCCGGCATCGTCTGTTTTATAATCCGACAGTTTTTGGTAATGATAAACCGGCAAGTTTTACATCTTCATGCCGGCTGAATATCAGATGAGTATTTGAAGACCAAAATTATTTAACCCGACGCCTTGGAAGCCGACTCAAGTGGATTATTCTTCACAACTTTTTTCTGTGAGAAACTAACATCAGCAAATTGAGTATGAAGCTAGCTTATTGACCCGGATTTTCTAGATGAAGGAAATGACAATTGGACTTAAGGATAATTAGGTCCCAGCTCAGGAGAATATTTAACCTGGAGCACAAGAAATTAAGGATGATCAGGTGCCGGCTTACAAGAATTTTTAACCCGGAACACAATCTGTCAAATTTGTTCTTGTGTTTGTTTTACAGGATCAGTTTAACATGGATAAATCCAAATTAAACTGGGGGCTAATGTCGGGGATATACCCCGCGGTGTAACCCGCCGGGTGTATGACCCGGCTGGAGCGTGGCGACTCACTGGTGACCCACCTGGAGCTTGGCGATTCACAGATAACCCACCGATATTGGCTACTCATTAGTAACCAGGCGGGCGGGTCAGATGGACAACAAGGCCAAAAGCCCAGAAGGCCGGCTCATGTTATGATGGGCCGGCCTAAGAGGAAAGGGATGAAAAATACTTCCTTTATGAGGAAGCAAGACCCGGACTTGTATTTAACTTGTAAGAGAAGATAGACTAGTCCTGGTCCTATTAGGACTCCACATGTAACCCGCCCCTCTAACTTATATAAGGAGGGGCAGGGCTCCCCAAAGAGGGACAGGAAAGAAGAAACAATCTCTAGGGCTAGACACAAGAGCCGGCTTACCGGCGACTCCCTCATTATCATAATGAGACCTAGCCACAAACAGCATGTAGGGTTATTACCGGATGATGTTTCCCGGGGCCCGAAGCTGTCTAAATCTTTGTCTTGTGTGTTGATTGCCTCGCATATCTGATTCCGACCAACCCCTTCAAGCTACCGCATAGATGCGTTGGCCTCACGACTAATTCCTCACACTAGGACATCTGACGTGATAATTCCATGACATTATCAGTAACACAGATATGTGAAGTAGCAAAAGCGGGGTCAGGTTTCATTCTAGCATTAAGAGATTGCTGCTTCCATTTAGCTAATAACTTCTTAAGATAATATCTATCCTTGCAAGAAAAAATAGCTCTAGCAGCTTCTTCATCCATAACATAACCCTTAGGAACAACATGCAATTCATAATCAGGGGGAGAACTTTCAACATCACTATCATCAATAATTTCATTCTCTCTAACCATAGCAAGTTGTTCATCAAGAAATTCACCCAATGGCAAAGTAGTATCACGCACAGAAGTAGTTTCATCATAAGTATCATGCATAGCAGAAGTGGCATCATCAATAACATGCGACATATCAGAGTTCATAGCAGTAGCAGGTTTAGGTGTCGCAAGCTTACTCAAAACAGAAGGAGAATCTAGTGCAGAGCTAGATGGTAGTTCCTTACCTCCCCTCGTAGTTGAGGGAAAAATCTTTGTTCTTTCGTATTTCGAGTTCCTCATAGTGATCAGTAGATATAAATCCCAAGTTACTCAAAGAATAGAGCTATGCTCCCCGGCAATGGCACCAGAAATTAGTCTTGATAACCCACAAGTGTAGGGGATCGCAACAGCTTTCGAGGGTAGAGTATTCAACCCAAATTTATTGATTCGACACAAGGAGAGCCAAAGAATATTATTAAGTATTAGCAGTTGAGTTGTCAATTCAACCACACCTAGATAACTTAGTATCTACAGCAAAGTATTTAGTAGCAAAATAATATGATAGTAATGGTAACAGTGTCAAAAGTAAAGATAGCAGTTTTGTAGTAGTTGTAACAGTAGCAACGGAAACGTAAATAAGCGAAGCACAATATGTGAAAAGATCGTAGGCATTGGATCAATGATGGATAATTATGTCGGATGCGTTTCCTCATGTAATAGCTATAACATAGGGTGACACAGAACTAGCTCCAGTTCATCAATGTAATGTAGGCATGTATTCCGAATATAGTCATACGTACTTATGGAAAAGAACTTGCATGACATCTTTTGTCCTACCCTCCCGTGGCTGCGAGGTCCTAGTGGAAACTAAGGGATATTAAGGCCTCCTTTTAATAGAGAACCAGAACAAAGCATTAGAACATAGTGAATACATGAAATCCTCAAACTATGGTCATCACCGAGAAGTATACCGATTATTGTCACTTCGGGGTTGTTGGATCATAACACATAATAGGTGACTACAGACTTGCAAGATAGGATCAAGAACTCACATATATTCATGAAAACATAATAGGTTCAAATCTGAAATCATGGCACTCGGGCCCTAGTGAAAAGCATTAAGCATAGCAAAGTCATAGCAACATCAATCTCAGAACATAGTGGATACTAGGGATCAAACCCTAACAAAACTAACTTGATTACATGGTAAATCTCATCCAACCCATCACCGTCCAGCAAACCTACGATGGAATTACCCACGCACGGCGGTGAGCATCATGAAATTGGTGATGGAGGATGGTTGATGATGACAACGACAACGAATCCCCCTCTCCAGAGCCCCGAACGGACTCCAGATCAGCCCTCCCGAGAGAGAACAGGGCTTGGCGGCGGCTCCGTATCGTAAAACATGATGAAACTTTTTTTCTGGTTTTTTTCTTCGCGAAACGAAATATATAGAGTTGGAGTTGAGGTTGGTGGAGCATCAGGGGGCCCATGAGACAGGGGGGTGCGCCCCCACCCTCGTGGCCAGGGTGTGGGCCCCCTGGCCTTGATTCTTTCGCCAGTATTTTTTATATTTTCCAAAAGTTACCCCCGTGGATTTTCAGGTCATTCTGAGAACTTTTGTTTTCTGCACAATAAACAACACCATGGCAGTTCTGCTGAAAATAACGTCAGTCCAGGTTAGTTTCATTCAAATCATGCAAGTTAGAGTCCAAAACAAGGGCAAAAGTGTTTGGAAAAGTAGATACGTTGGAGACGTATCAGTGCTTCGCACACAGGTGGCTGGAGGGTGTCAGTTTCTCCAACTTTGGTTGAATCGAGTGTGGCTACGCCCGGTCCTTGTTGAAGGTTAAAATAGCACATACTTGAAAAAAAATCATTGTGGTTTTGATGCGTAGGTAAGAACGGTTCTTTCTCAGCCATAGCAGCCACGTAAAACTTGCAACAACAAAGTAGAGGACGTCTAACTTGTTTTTGCAATGCATATTTTGATGTGATATGGTCAAGACATGATGCTAAATTTTATTGTATGAGATGATCATGTTTTGTAACAGAGTTATCGGCAACTGGCAGGAGCCATATGGTTGTCGCTTTATCGTATGCAATGCAATCGCCATGTAATTGTTTTTTACACTATCACTAAGTGGTAGCGATAGTCGTAGAAACAATAGTTGGCAAGGTGACAATGATGCTACGATAGAGATCAAGGTGTAGTGCCGGTGATGATGGTGATCATGACGGTGCTTTGGAGATGGAGATCAAAGGCACAAGATGATGATGGCCATATCATATCACTTATATTGATTGCATGTGATGTTTATCCTTTATGCATCTTATTTTGCTTAGTTTGACGGTACCATTATAAGATGATCTCTCACTAAATTTCAAGGTACAAGTGTTCTCCCTGAGTATGCAACGTTGCGACAGTTCTTCGTGCTGAGACACCACGTGATGATCGGGTGTGATAGGCTCTACGTTCACATACAACGGGTGCAAGCCAGTTTTGCACACGCAGAATACTTGGGTTAAACTTGACGAGCCTAGCATATGCAGATATGGCCTCGGAACACTGGAGACCGAAAGGTCGAGCGTGAATCATACAGTAGATATGATCAACATAGTGATGTTCACCATTGAAACCTACTCCATCTCACGTGATGATCGGACATGGTTTAGTTGATTTGGATCACGTGATCATTTAGATGACTAGAGGGATGTCTATCTAAGTGGGAGTTCTTAAGTAATATGATTAATTGAACTTTAATTTATCATGAACTTAGTCTTGATAGTATTTTGCAAATTATGTTGTAGATCAATAGCTCGCGTTATAGCTTCCCTATGTTTTTTATATGTTCCTAGAGAAAACTAAGTTGAAAGATGTTAGTAGCAAAGATGCGGACTAGGTCCGTGATCTGAGGTGTATCCTCATTTCTGCACAGAAGAATTATGTCCTTGATGCACCGCTGGGTGACAGACATATTGCAGAAGCAGATGCAGACGTTATGAATGTTTTGGCTAGCTCAATATGATGACTACTTGATAGTTTTGTGCACCATGCTTTACGGCTTAGAACCGGGTCTTCAAAAACATTTTTGAAACATCACGGAGCATATGAGATGTTCCAAGAGATGAAATTGGTATTTCAGACTCATGCCCATGTCAAGAGGTATGAGACCTCTGACAAAGTACTTTGCCTAAAAGATGAAGGAGAATTTCTCAACTAGTGAGCATGTACTCAGAATGTCTGAATACTACAATCACTTGAATCAAGTGGGAGTTAATCTTCTAGATACGATAGTGATTGATAGAGTTCTCTAGTCACCATCACCAAGTTAATGGAACTCCGTGATGAACTATAGTATGCAAGGGATGATGAAAACGATTCCCGAGCTCTTCGTGATGCTGAAATTGACGAAGGTAGAAATCAAGAAAGAGCATCAAGTATTGATGATTGACAAGACCACTAGTTTCAAGAAAAAGGTCACAGGGAAAGAAAGGGAACTTCATGTAGAATGACAAGCAAGTGGTCACTCCCGTGAAGAAGCCCAAAGCTGGACCAAAGCCTGAAACTGGGTGCTTCCACTGCAAAGGAAATGGTCACTGGAAGCGGAAATGCCCTGAATATTTGGTGGATAAGAAGGATGCCAAAGTGAACAAGGGTATATTTGATATACATGTTATTGATGTGTACCTTACTAGTGTTTATAGTAGCCCCTGGGTAATTGATACTTGTTCAGTTGCTAAGGTTAGTAACTCGAAACAGGAGTTACAGAATAAATAGAGACTAGTTGAGGGTGAAGTGACGATGAGTGTTGGAAGTAGTTCCAAGATTGATATGATCATCATCGCACACTCCCTATACTTTCGAGATTAGTGTTCAACCTAAATAAATGTTATTTGGTGTTTGTGTTGAGCATAAATATGATTACATCATGTTTATTGCGATATGATTATTCTTCTAAGACAGAGAACAAATTGTTATTCTGTTTACATGAATAAAACCTTCTATGGTCATACACCCAATGTTGATGGTTTATTGAATCTTGATCATAGTGATACACATATTCATAATATTGATGCCAAAAGATGCAAAGTTGATAATGATGGTGCAAACATATTTGTGGCACTGCCGTTTGGGTCATATCGGTGTAAAGCGCATGAAGAAACTCCATAAAGATGGACTTTTGGAATCACTTGATTATTAATAATTTGATGCTTGCGAACTGTACCTTATGGGCAAGATGACTAAAACTATGTTCTCCGGAACAATGGAACGAGCTAGTGACTTATTGGAAATAATACATACCGATGTATGCAGTCCAATGAGTGTTGATGCTTGTGGCAGGTATCGTTATTTTCTGACATTCACAGATAATTTGAACAGATATATCTACTTAATGAAACATAAGTCTGAAACATTTGAAAAGTTCAAAGAATTATAGAGTGAAGTGGAAAATCATCGTAACAAGAAAATAAAGTTTCTACGATCTGATCGTGGAGGAGAATATTCGAGTTACGAGTTTGGTCTTCATTTGAAACAACATGGGATAGTTTCACAATTAACGCCACCAGGAACACCACAGCATTATGGTGTGTCCAAATGTCATAACCGCACTTTATTGGATATGGTGCGATCTATGACGTCTCTTACCGATTTACCACTATCGTTTTGGGGTTATGCATTAGAGACAGTTGCATTCACTTTAAATAGGGCACCATCAAAACCCGTTGAGACGACGTCTTATGAACTGTGGTTTGGTAAGAAACCAAAGTTGTCGTTTCTCAAAGTTTGGGGCTGCGATGCTTATGTGAAAAAAATTCAACCTGATATGCTCGAACCCAAATCGGAGAAGTGCATCTTCATAGGATACCCAAAGGAAACTATTGGGTACACCTTCTATCGCAGATCCGAAGGCAAGATATTTGTTGCTAAGAATGGATCCTTTCTAGAGAAGGACTTTCTCTCAAAAGAAGTGAGTAGGAGGAAAGTAGAACTTGATGAGGTAATTGTACCTTCTCCCTTATTGGAAAGTAGTTCATCATAGTAATCAGTTCTAGTGATTCCTACACCAGTTAGTGAGGAAGTTAATGATGATGATCATGAAACTTCATATCAAGTTATTACAGAACCTCGTAGGTCTTCCAGATTACGGTCCGCACCAGAATAGTACGTTAATCCTATTCTAGAAGTCATGTTACTAGACCATGATGAACCTACGAACTATGAGAAAGCGATGATGAGCCCAGATTCCGCAAAATGGCTTGAGGCCATGAAATCTGAGTTGGGATCCATGTATGAGAACAAAGTGTGGACTTTGGTGGACTTCACCGATGATCGGCAAGCCATATTAAATAAATGGATCCTCAAGAGGAAGACGGACACTGATAATAGTGTTACTATCTACAAAGCTCGATGATACGTCTCCAACGTATCTATAATTCTTGATTACTCCATGCTACTTTGTCTACTGTTTTGGACTATATTAGGCTTTTATTTTCCACTTTTATATTATTTTTGGGACTAACCTATTAACCGGAGGCCTAGCCCAGAATTGTTGTTTTTTGCCTATTTCAGTATTTCGAAGGAACAGAATATCAAACAGAGTCCAAACGGAATAAAACCTTCGGGAACGTGATTTTCCAACCGAACGTGATCCAGGAGACTTGGACCATACTCCAAGAAGTGCCAGAGGCGGTCACGAGGATGGAGGGCGCCCCCCTGGGCGCGCCCCCTGCCTCGTGGGGCCTGTTGCTCCACCAACGTACTCCTTCCTCCTATATATACCTACGTACCCCCGTCAGATCATATACGGAGCCAAAAACCTAATTCCACCGCCGCAACCTTCTGTATCCGTGAGATCCCATCTTGGGGCCTGTTCCGGAGCTCCGCCGGAGAGGGCATCTACCACGAAGGGCTTCTACATCAACACCATAGCCTCTCCCATGAAGTGTGAGTAGTTTACCTCAGACCTTCAGGTCCATACTTATTAGCTAGATGGCTTCTTCTCTCTTTTTGGATCTCAATACAATGTTCTCCCCCTCTCTTGTGGAGATCTATTCGATGTAATCTTCTTTTTGCGGTGTGTTTGTTGAGACCGATGAATTGTGGGTTTATGATCCAGCTTATCTATGAACAATATTTGATTCTTCTCTGAATTCTTTTTTGTATGATTGAGTTATCTTTGCAAGTCTCTTCGAATTATCTTTTTGGTTTGGCCAACTAGATTGGTAGTTCTTGCCATGGGAGAAGTGTTTAGCTTTGGGTTCAATCTTGCGGTGTCCTTACTCAGTGACAAAAAGAGTTGCAAGGCACGTATTGTATTGTTGCCATCGAGGATAACAAGATGGGGTTTTTATCATATTGCATGAATTTATCCCTCTACATCATGTCATCTTGCTTAAGGCGTTACTCTGTTTTACTTAATACTCTAGATGCATGCTGGATAGCGGTTGATGAGTATAGTAATAGTAGTAGATGCAGAATCATTTCGATCTACTTGTTTTGGACGTGATGCCTATATACATGATCATACCAACATAATCTCATAATTATTCGCTTTTCTATCAATTGCTCAACAGTAATTTGTTCACCCACCGTAAAATACTTATGCTCTTGAGAGAAGCCACTAGTGAAACCTATGGCCCCCGGGTCTATTCTCATCATATCAATCTCCATTACTTTATTTACTTGCTTTGTTTTACTTTGCCTTTTACTTTTTACTTTGCATCTCTCTGTCAAAAATACCAAAAATATTATCTCTATCAGATCTCACTCTCGTAAGTGACCGTGAAGGGATTGTCAACCCCTAAGCGTTGATCTCCTACTAGATTGATACCATGGTTCTCAAAAACTGAGGGAAATACTGACGCTACTTTACTGCATCATCCTCTCCTCTTTGGGGAAATCCAATGTAGTGCTCAAGAGGTAGCAAGAAGAATTTCTGGCGCCGTTGCCGGGGAGTTCGCGCAGAAGTCAACTGTACCAAGTACCCATCATAATCCCTATCTCTCGCATTACATTATTTGCCTCTCGTTTTCCTCGCCCCTACTTCACCCTTGCCGTTTTATTCGCCCTCTCTTTCCCAATCTTCTCCTCTCTTTCTCTTTTGCCTTTTTCTCATTTGCCTTTGCTTGTGTGTTGGAAGACTTGTTGCCATGGCACAAGATAATACCAAATTGTGTGATTTCTCGAATACCAATAATAATGCTTTCCTTAGTACTCCGATTGCTCCTCTTAATAATGATGAGTCTTGTGAAATCAATACCGCTTTGTTGAATCTTGTTATGAAAGATCAATTCTCCGGCCTTCCTAGTGAAGATGCCACTACTCATCTAAACAATTTTGTTGATTTGTGTGATATGCAAAAGAAGAAAGATACGGATAACAATATTGTCAAATTGAAGGTATTTCCGTTTTCACTTAGAGATCGTGCTAAAATTTGGTTTTCGTCCTTGCCTAAAAATAGTATCGATTCTTGGAACAAGTGCAAAGATGCTTTCATCTCTAAGTATTTTCCTCCCGCTAAGATTATCACTCTTAGGAACGATATCATGAATTTTGAACAACTTGATCATGAGCATGTTGCCCAATCTTCGGAAAGAATGAAATTAATGCTTCGCAATTGCCGTACTCATGGTTTGAATTTATGGATGATCATACAAAAAATTTATGCCGGATTGAATTTTGCTTCTAGAAATCTTTTAGATTCGGCCGCGGGAGGTACTTTTATGGAAATTACGTTAGGAGATGCTACCAAATTGCTTGATAATATTATGGCTAATTATTCTCAATGGCATACCGAAAGAACTTCTAGTAAAAAAGTGCATGCTATAGAAGAAATCAATGTTTTGAGTGAAAAGATGGATGAGCTTATGAAGATGTTTGCTACTAAAAATACTTCTCTTGATCCCAATGATATGCCTTTATCTACTTTGATTGAGAATAACAATGAATCTTTGGATGTGAATTTTGTTGGAAGGAATAGTTTTGGAAATAACGCGTAGAGAGGGAATTTTAATCCTAGGCCTTATCCTAGTAATCCTTCTAATAATTATGGAAATTCCTACAACAACTCTTATGGAAATTTTATTAAAATGCCCTCTGAATTTGAGAGTAGTGTTAAAGAGTTTATGAATTCACAAAAGAATTTTAATGCCTTGCTTGAAGAAAAATTGCTTAAAGTTGATGATTTGGCGAGGAACGTTGATAGAATTTCCCTTGAAATTGATTCTTTAAAGCTTAGATCTATCCCTCCAAAGCATGATATCAATGAGTCTCTCAAAGCTATGAGAATTTCCATTGATGAGTGCAAGGAAAGAACCACTAGGATGCGTGCTTCCAAAGATGCCTTTATTAAAGCATGTTCTTCCGATTCCTATGAAAATCAAGATGAAGATCTAAAAGTTATTGATGTATCCCCTATTAAATCCTTGTTTTGCAATATGAATCTTGATGAATCTGAATATGATCTTCCTTTACCTAGAAGGCGTTCTAAGAATTCTGAGTTTCTAGATCTTGATGATTAAATTGATGAAAGTGGGATTGAAGAAATAAAATCTTGATGTTGCTAAACCCACTATTTTGGATCTCAAGGAATTTAATTATGAAAATTGCTCTTTGATTTGTTGTATTTCCTTGTTGCAATCCGTGCTAGATTCTCCTCATGCTTATAGTCAAATAAGGCCTTTACCGAACACATTATTGATGCCTTGATGCAATCTTATGAAGAAAATCTTGAGTTGAAAGTTTCTATCCCTAGAAAACTCTATGATGAGTGGGAACCTACTATCAAAATTAAAATTAAAGATTATGAGTTTCATGCTTTGTGTGATTTGGGTGCTAGTGTCTCCACTATTCCCAAAACTTTGTGTGATTTGCTAGATTTCCGTGACTTTGAAGATTTCTCTCTAAATTTGCATCTTGCGGATTCCACTATTAAAAAGCCTATGGGAAGAATTAATGATGTTCTTATTCTTGCCAATATGAATTATGTGCCCGTAGATTTTATCGTTCTTGATATAGATTGCAATACTTCATGTCCTATTATTCTTGGTAGACCTTTCCTTAGAACGATTGGTGTGATTATTGATATGAAGGAAGGGAATATTAGATTCCAATTTCCCTTGAGAAAGGGTATGGAACACTTCCCTAGAAATAAAATAAAACTACCATATGAATCTATCATGAGAGCCACCTATGGATTGCCTACCAAAGATGGTAAAACTTAGATCTATCTTCGCTTTTATGCCTACCTAGGGGCGTTAAACGATAGCGCTTGTTGGGAAGCAACCCAATTTTATTTTATGTTCTTTGTTTTTGTTCCTGTTTAGTGTTAAATTTTGTTTCTATTTTCTGTTTATATGTGGTTTCGTGTTTTAATTAGTGTTTGTGCCAAGTAGAACCTATAGGATAAGCTATGATGATAGTTGATTTGATTCAGCTGAAAAACAGAAACTTTGCGCTCACAAGAAAAAATTCAATAAATCTCAGGAACGAGATTTTGCATTGATTCTTTCTGCTGCTGTTCAATAAGCAAATTTTATAGTACGTACAAATTTTGGTAGAATTTTTAGAGTTCCAGAAGTTTGCGTTAGTTACAGATTGCTACAGGCTGTTCTGTTTTTGACAGATTCTGTTTTTCGTGTGTTGTTTGCTTATTTCAATGCATCTATGGCTAATAAATTAATTTATAAACATAAGGAAGTTGGAATACAGTAGTTTTAACACCATTATAAATAAAGAATTAGTTCATTACAGTATCTTGAAGTAGTCTTTTGTTTTCTTTCACTAACGGAGCTCACGAGATTTCTATTGAGTTTTGTGTTGTGAAGTTTTCAAGTTTTGGGTGAATTCTTTTGATGGATTATGGAACAAAGAGTGGCAAGAGCCTAATCTTGGGGATGCCCATGGCACCCCCAATATAATCCAAGGACACCAAAAATTCAAAGCTTGGGGATGCCCCGAAAGGCATCCCCTCTTCCGTCTACTTCCATCGGTAATTTACTTGGAGCTATATTTTTATTCACTACATGATATGTGTTTTGCTTGGAGCGTCTTGTATTATTTTTGCTTGTTAGTTTGCCACAATCATCCTTGCTGTACACACCTTTTCAGAGAGCCATACATGATAAGGAATTTGCTAGAATACTCTATGTGCTTCACTTATACCTTCTGAGTTTGATAGTTTTGCTCATAGTGCTTCACTTATATCTTTTGAGTTTGATAGTTTTGCTCATAGTGCTTCACTTATATCTTTTGAGCTTGATAGTTTTGCTCATTGTGCTTCACTTATATCCTTTGAGCGTAATAATTTTTGCTCTAGTACTTCACTTAAATATTTTAGGGCACGGTGGTGGATTTGTTTTAAAGAAACTATTAATCTCTCATGCTTCACTTATATTATTTTGAGAGTTGTTAATAGCATGGTAATTTGCTTAAAGTTAATATACTTGGTATTCAAGATTTGTGAAACTTTCTTTTGAGTGCGTTGAATACTAAGATAAGTTTGATGCTTGATAATTGTTTTGAGATATGGAGGTGATAATATTAAAGCAATGCTAGTAGAGGTAATTATGAATTTAAAGAATGCTTGTGTTGAAGTTTGTCATTCCCGTAGCATGCACGTATGCTGAACCGCTTGTGATGAAGTCGGAGCACGATTTTATTTATTGATTGTCTTCCTTATGAGTGGCAGTCGGGGACGAGCGATGGTCTTTTCTTACCAATCTATCCCCCTAGGAGTATGCGTTTAATGCTTTGGTTTTTGATGACTTCTAAATTTTTGCAATAAGTGCATGAGTTCTTTTGATTAATGTTGAGTCCATGGATTATACGCACTCTCACCCTTCCGCCATTGCTAGCCTCTCTAATACCGCACACTTTTCGCCGGTATCATACACCCACCATATTCCTTCCTCAAAACAGCCACCATACCTACCTATTATGGCATTTCCATAGCCATTCCGAGATATATTGCCATGCAACTTTCCACCGTTCTGTTCATATGACATGTATCACTTTCGTCATATTCCTTTTTGCATGAACATGTAGTTGACATTGTATTTGTGGCAAGGCCACCTTCATAATTTTCATACGTGTCGCTCATGATTCATTGCATATCCCGGTACACCGCCGGAGGCATTCATATAGAGTCATATCTTGTTCTAAGTATTGAGTTGTAATTGTTGAGTTGTAAGAAAAATAGAAGTGTGATGATCATCATTATTAGAGCATTGTCCCAGTGAGAAAGGATGATGGAGACTATGATTCCCCCATAAGTCGGGATGAGACTCCGGACGAAAAAAAAGAGTGGCCATAAAAAAAGAGAAAAGGCCCAAATAAAAAAAAGGAGTGGCCATAAAAAAAAGAGAAAGGCCAAATAAAAAAATGAGAGAAAAAAAGAGAAGGGACAATGCTACTATCCTTTTTCCACACTTGTGCTTCAAAATAAGCACCATGATCTTCATTATAGAGAGTCTCATATGTTGTCACTTTCATATACTAGTGGGAATTTTTCATTATAGAACTTGGCTTGTGTATTCCAATGATGGGCTTCCTCAAAAGTGCCATAGGTCTTCGTGAGCAAGCAAGTTGGATGCACACCCACTTAGTTTCTTTTGTTGAGCTTTCATATACTTATAGCTCTAGTGCATCCGTTGCATGGCAATCCCTACTCACTCACACTGATATCTATTGATGGGCATCTCCATAGCCCATTGATATGCCTAGTTGATGTGAGACTATCTTCTCCTTTTTGTCTTCTCCACAACCACCGTTCTATTCCACCTATAGTGCTATGTCCATGGCTCACGCTCATGTATTGCGTGAAAGTTGAAAAAGTTGGAGATTTCTAAAGTATGAAACAATTGCTTGGCTCGTCATCGGGGTTGTGCATGATTAAATACATTGTGTGATGAAGATAGAGCATAGCCAGACTATATGATTTTTAGGGATAACTTTCTTTAACCATGCTATTTTGAGAAGACATGATTGCTTTGATTAGTATGCTTGAAGTATTATTACTTTTATGTTAATATGAACTTTTGTCTTGAATCTTTCGGATCTGAATATTCAAGTCACAATTAAGAAGATTTACATTGAAATTATGCCAAAGTATCACTCCGCAACAAAAATTCTTTTTTATCATTTACCTACTCGAGGACGAGCAGGAATTAAGCTTGGGGATGCTTGATACGTCTCCAACGTATCTATAATTTTTGATTACTCTATGCTACTTTGTCTACTGTTTTGGACTATATTGGGATTTTATTTTCCACTTCTATATTATTTTTGAGACTAACCTATTAACCGGAGGCCCGGCCCAGAATTGTTGTTTTTTGCCTATTTCAGTATTTCAAAGAAACAGAATATCAAACGGAGTCCAAACGGAATAAAACCTTCGGGAACGTGATTTTCCAATCGAACGTGATCCAGGAGACTTGGACCCTACTCCAAGAAGTGCCAGAGGTGGTCACGAGGGTGGAGGGCGCCCCCTGGGCGCGCCCCCCTGCCTCGTGGCCCCTCTGTTGCTCCACCGACGTACTCCTTCCTCCTATATATACCTACGTACCCCGTCAGATCATATACGGAGCCAAAAACCTAATTCCAACACCGCAACCTTCTGTATCCGTGAGATCCCATCTTGGGGCCTGTTCCGGAGCTCCGCCGGAGAGGGCATCTACCACGAAGGGCTTCTACATCAACACCATAGCCTCTCCCATGAAGTGTGAGTAGTTTACTTCAGACCTTCGGGCCATAGTTATTAGCTAGATGGCTTCTTCTCTCTTTTTGGATCTCAATACAATGTTCTCCCCCTCTCTTGTGGAGATCTATTCGATGTAATCTTCTTTTTGCGGTGTGTTTGTTGAGACCGATGAATTGTGGGTTTATGATCCAGCTTATCTATGAACAATATTTGATTCTTCTCTGAATTCTTTTATGTATGATTGAGTTATCTTTGCAAGTCTCTTCGAATTATCTTTTTGGTTTGGCCAACTAGATTGGTAGTTCTTGCCATGGGAGAAGTGTTTAGCTTTGGGTTCAATCTTGCGGTGTCCTTACTTAGTGAAAAAGTTGCAAGGCACGTATTGTATTGTTGCCATCGAGGATAACAAGATGGGGTTTTTATCATATTGCATGAATTTATCCCTCTACATCATGTCATCTTGCTTAAGGCGTTACTCTGTTTTACTTAATACTCTAGATGCATGCTGGATAGCGGTCGATGAGTGGAGTAATAGTAGTAGATGCAGAATCGTTTCAATCTACTTGTTTTGGACGTGATGCCTATATACATGAGCTTACCTAGATAATCTCATAATTATTCGCTTTTCTATCAATTG
This sequence comes from Triticum aestivum, assembly GCF_018294505.1. NCBI lineage: Eukaryota > Viridiplantae > Streptophyta > Magnoliopsida > Poales > Poaceae > Triticum > Triticum aestivum. The sequence continues at coordinate 815,597,247 of NC_057801.1, forward strand.
CTCAACAGTAATTTGTTCACCCACCGTAAAATACTTATGCTCTTGAGAGAAGCCACTAGTGAAACCTATGGTCCCCTGGTCCATTCTCATCATATCAATCTCCATTACTTTATTTACTTGCTTTGTTTTACTTTGCCTTTTACTTTTTACTTTGCATCTATCTATCAGAAATACCAAAAATATTATCTCTATCACATCTCACTCTCGTAAGTGACCGTGAAGGGATTGACAACCCCTAAGCGTTGGTTGCGAGTTGCTATCGTTTTGTGTAGGTATGAGGGACTTGTGTGTGATCTCCTACTGGATTGATACCTTGGTTCTCAAAAACCGAGGGAAATACTTATGCTACTTTACTGCATCATCCTCTCCTCTTCGGCGAAATCCAGCGCAGTGCTCAAGAGGTAGCACTCGACTTTTCGCAAAAAGGTTTTAACAAGTTCAAGGTGTTGACTACAATGAGATTTTCTCAACTCTAGCGATGCTTAAATCCGTCCGAATCATGTTAGCAATTACTACATTTTATGATTATGAAATTTGGCAATTAGATGTCAAAACTGCATTTCTGAATGGATTTCTGGAAGAAGAGTTGTATATGATGCAACCAGAAGGTTTTGTCGATCCAAAGGGTGCTAATAAAGTGTGCAAGCTCCAGCGATCCATTTATGGACTGGTGCAAGCCTCTTGGAGTTGGAATATACGCTTTGATGAGTTGATCAAAGCATGTGGATTTATACAGACTTTTGGAGATACCTGTATTTATAAGAAAGTGAGTGGGAGCTCTGTAGCATTTCTAATAATTTATGTGGATGACATATTGACGATTGGAAATGATATAGAATTTCTGGATAGCATAAAGGGATACTTGAATAAGAGTTTTTCAATGAAATACCTCGGTGAAGCTGCTTATATATTTGTCATAAAGATCTATAGAGATAGATCAAGATGCCTAATTGGACTTTCACAAAGTACATACCTTGATGAAGTTTTGAAGAAGTGCAAAATGGATCAAGCAAAGAAAGGGTTCTTTCCTGTATTACAAGGTCCTAAGTTGAGTAAGACACAAAGCCCGACCATCGTAGAAGACAGAAAGAGAATGAAAGTCATTCCCTATGCCACAATCATATGATCTACAAAGTATGATTTGCTGTGTACCAGTCCTATTGTGTACCTTGCCATAAGTTTGGCAAGGGGGTACAATAGTGATCTAAGAGTAGATCAATGGATAGTGGTCAAAATTATCCTTAGTGAGGACTAAAGAAATGTTTCTTGGTGATGGGGGTGATTGATGACCCGCAAGTATACAGGATAGTTATAGCCTCTTTTGATAAGTAAGAGTGTCGAACCCAATGAGGAGCTAAAGGTAGAACAAATACTCTGTCAAGTCCTATCTGCCACTGATACGACCCTACGCACGCTTGACGTTCGCTTTACCTAGAACAAGTATGAAACTAGAAGTAGTTTGTAGGTGTTGTTGGATAGATTTGCAAGAAAGTAAAGAACGCGTAAATAGAAAATAGGGGCTGTTTAGATAAACAAGCAATAAAGTAAATATAGCGAGTGTGGAAAAGTGGTGGTAGGAGTTGTGAAATTGTCCCTAAGCAATTGACTACTTTACTAGACCGATAGCAAGTTTTATGTGGGAGAGGCCACTGCTAGCATGTCATCCCTGACTTGGAATTCTATGCACTTATGATTGGAACTATTAGCAAGCATTTGCAACTACTAACGTTCATTAAGGTAAAACCCAACCATAGCATTAAGATATATTGGCACCCTCCAATCCCGTATGCATCAATTTCTAAGCTAGGTTGAAGCTTCTGTCACTCTTGCCCTCCAATACATAGTCCTATGAACATACAACTAACCCTATGGTGTGATCCACGCGCATGCTCATATGATGGGCACCAAAGTATAGCAACATAACCACAAGCAAATTAAATCAATCATAGCAATTCATCAACCACCAATAGGACAACGAAAATCTACTCAGACATCATAGGATGGCAACACATCATTGGATAATAATACGAAGCATAAAGCACCATGTTCAAGTAGAGGGTACAGCGGGTTGTGGGAGAGTGGACCGCTGTAGATAGAGGGGGGAATGTGCTGGATATGTTGGTGAAGATGGCGGAGGTGTTGGTGTAGATCGCGGTGATGATGATGGCCCCCGGCAGCGCTCCGGTGCCACCGGAAGCAAGGGGGAGAGTGCCCCCCTTCTTCTTCTTCTTCCTTGACCTCCTCCCTAGATGGGAGAAGGGTTTCCCCTCTGGTCCTTGGCTCCCATGGCTTGGGAGGGGCGAGAGCCCCTCCGAGATTGGATCTATCTCTCTGTCTCTCTCTGTTTCTGCGTTCTGGGATTCTGCCCTGGCACCATTTCTTTTATATCCGGAGATCCGTAACTCCGATTGGATTCAAACCTTCGCCCAGATCTTTTTACAAAAATTAGCTTTCTTGTGGCCAAAGAAGGGCATAAACCTCCTTACGGGGTGCCCAGGAGGGTGGGGTTGCGCCCACCTGGAGTGAGCGTGGGCCCCTGTCTCATGGCCACCTCGGGCCCCATCTCGCATTGATTTTACTTCCCAAAAATCACAAATATTCCAAAATAATTCTCCGTCCGTTTTTATCCCGTTTGGAGTCCGTTTGATATGGGGTTTCTGTGAAACATAAAACATGCAACAGACACGAACTGGCACTGGGCACTGGATCAATATGTTAGTCCCAAAAATAATATAAAAAGTCGCCAAAAGTATATGAAAGTTGAATAATATTGGCATGGAACAATCAAAAATTATTGATATGATGGAGACGTATCAGCATCCCCAAGCTTAATTCCTGCTCGTCCTCGAGTAGGTAAATGATAAAAAAGATAATTTTTGATGTGGAATGCTACCTAGAATAATCTTGATCGTATGTCTAATCATGGCATGAATATTAAGATACAAGTGATTCAAAGCAATAGTCTATCTTTTGACATAAAAACAATAATACTTAGGGCATCCCAACAAACAGTCATGTCTTTCAAAATATCAATGCTAAAGAATGCTATCCCCACAAAATCATATAGTTAGGCCATGCTTCATTTTCATCACACAAAATACTCCTATCATGCACAACCCCGGTTTCAGCCAAGCAATTGGTTCATACTTTTTAACGTGCTTCAGCTTTTTCAACCCTCACGCAATACATGAGCGCAAGACGTGGATATAGCACTATAGGTGGAATAGAATATGATGGTGGAGGTTTATGTGGAGAAGACAAAAAGGGAGAAAGTCTCACATCGACGCGGCTAATCAACGGGCTATGGAGATGCCCATCAATTGATGTCAATGCGAGGAGTAGGGATTGCCATGCAACAGATGCACTAAGAGCTATAAGTGTATGAAATCTCAAACTGGAAACTAAGTGGGTGTGCATCCAACTTGCTTGCTCATGAAGACCTCGGGCATTTGAGGAAGCCCATCATCGGAATATACAAGCCAAGTTCTATAATGAAAATTCCATTACTATATGAAACTGAAAGCATAGGAGGCTCTCTCTATCAAGAACATGGTGCTACTCTGAAGCACAAGTGTGGTAAAAGGATAGTAGCATTGCCCCTTCTCTCTTTTTCTCTCATATTTTTTTGGTGGGCTTCTTTGGCCTCTTTTTTTATTTGGGCTTCTTTGGCCTCTTTTATTTTTCATAAAGTCCGGGGTCTCATCTCGACTTGTGGGGGAATCATAGTCTCCATCATCCTTTCCTCACTGGGGCAATGCTCTAATAATGATGATCATCACACTTTTATTTACTTACAACTCAATATTACAACTCGATACTAGAACAAAGATATGACTATATATGAATGCCTCCGGCGGTGTACCGGGGTGTGCAATGATCTAGCGTAGCAATGACATCAAAAAATGGACAAGCCATGAAAACATCATGCTAGCTATCTGACGATCATGCAAATCAACATGACAATGAATGCTCAAGTCATGTATATGATGATGGAAGTTGCATGGCAGTATATCTCGGAATGGCTATGGAAATGCCATGATAGGTAGGTATGGTGGCTGTTTTGAGGAAGATATAAGGAGGCTTATGTGTGATAGAGTGTATCATATCACGGGGTTTGGATGCACCGGTGAAGTTTGCACCAACTCTCGAGGTGAGAAAGGGCAATGCACGGTACCGTAGAGGCTAGCAAATTGCGGAAATGTAAGAGTGCATATAATCCATGGACTCACATTAGTCATAAAGAACTCATATACTTATTGCAAAAGTCTACTTCCCCTCGAAGCAAAGTACTACTACGCATGCTCCCAGGGGAAGGGTTGGTAGGAGTTAACCATCGCGCGATCCCGACCACCACACATAAGGAAGACAATTAAAAGAGCACCCATGCAAAAAATTTGTCACAGAACTTTTACCATACATGCATGCTATGGGAATCATAAACCTTAACACTAATATCCTTACTAAACACAACCATCTATGAGAACCTCCCACATATTATCATCTCTATATCGCAAAACTATTTGAAGGAATCAAACATATCATATTCAGTGATCTACAAGTTTATGTAGGATTTTATGACTAACCATGTGAATAACCAATTCCTGTCACCTCTCTAAATTGATATAAGTGAAGCAAGAGAGTTCAATTCTTTCTACAAAAGATATGCCCACGCTCTAACAAGTATAAGTGAAGCAAAAGAGCATTCTACAAATGGCGGTTTTCTATGCGAAAGAGAAACAGGAAATCCAAACTTCAAATGATATAAGTGAAGCACATGAAGCATTCTATAAAGGCATACTCAAAAGATTTAAGTGAAGTGCACTGAGCATTCTATAAATCAACCAAGTACTATCTCATACCAGCATGGTGCATAAAATAAAAGTGAAAACTAACTGCAAAAGACGCTCCAAGACTTGCACATATCGCATGAACGAAACGAATACGAAAACATACCGATATTTGTTGAAGAAAGAAGGGATGCCTTCCGGGGTATCTCCAAGCTTAGACGCTTGAGTCTCCTTGAATATTTACTTGGGGTACCTTGGGCATCCCCAAGCTTGAGCTCTTGCCTCTCTTCCTTTTCCTCATATCGAGACCTCCTCGATCAAACACTTCATCCACACAAAACTTTAACAGAAAACTCGGTAAGATCCGTTAGTATAATAAAGCAAATAACTACTCTAAGTACTGTAGCAAACCAATTCATATTTTGTTTTTGTATTATGTCTACTATAATATAGCTTTTCCATGGCTTAATCCACTGATAAAAATTGGTAGTTTCATCAAAACAAGTAAACTATGCATCAAAAACAGAATCTGTCAAAAACAGAACAGTCTGTAGCAATCTGAACATTCACCATACTTCTGGTAACCCAACAATTCTACCCAAATTATGAAAAATAAACAATTTGTACAGAAAGACAGTGCAAAAAGAATTAGAACCGTTTGACGTTCCAGTACAAAATGTAAAATCACGCACTATAGCCAAAGTTTCTATCCTGCACCGTACAAACCAACAAGCATTGTAAACATCCTAAAGGCAAACCTTGGCACATTATTTTTATAATAGAAAGGAATTGTAGAAGGGGATAACTATTTTTGATGAAAAGTTTCTGTAATCAAGATTCACAAAGTTTCCGTGAGCATGAACAAAGTTCAAGGAGCTCTTCCACTTCAACAATGCTTGTCTCTTTCACTTTCGCTTTTCTTTTTGAAAAGTTTTGGGTTCCCCACTTTATATTTTTGTTTTTAAACTATATAAAAGCACTCAACAGAAATAAATGACTCTCTAAAACTTCCGGGTTGTCTCCCTGGCAGCGCTTTCTTTAAAGCAATTAAGCTAGGCATATAGTGCTCAAGTAGTGAATCCACCCGGATACCAAGGTATATCAAAGCCAATTCTAATTAACAATGATTTTAAATTTAGTTGTGAGCACAAGGTAAGATATCTCATGCAACAACGAAGTCTAACTCTCTTCCTATGCATTGGCATGTCATAAAAGAACAACTCATGCACACATAGTAAAGGCCAATGCATAGTATAAACAGTTTCTTGCAATTTCATAGTATGGGAAACATAGAGAGGTGGAGATCTAGTTCCTCTCTCATAATAATTGCAAGTAGGAGAAGCAAGCACATGCATATCACATTCATCAAAATTATCATGTGCAATGGTAAAAGGCAACCCATCAATATAATCCTTAATAAGCACAAACTTCTCTGATATAGTGTAGTCGGGAGAATTCAAAAAGATAATAGGACTATCATGCGTGGGTGCAATAGCAACAATTTCATGTTTAACATAAGGAACTATAGCAAGTTCATCTCCATAAGCATAATTCATATTGGCATCTTGGCCACAAGCATAGCAAGCATCATCAAAACGGGTTATTTCAAGAGAATCAACGGGATCATAACAATCATTATAGCAATCATCCTTCGGTAAGCACGAAGGGGAATTAAACAATGTATGAGTTGAAGAGTTACTCTCATTAGAAGGTGGGCACGGGTAGCTAATCCACTCTTCCTCCTTTTGTTCTTCGCTCTCCTCATCATCTTTTTCATCCAATGAGCTCATAGTTTCATCAATTTCTTCTTCCATAACTTCCTGCAAAATATTAGTCTCTTGGACAGCGGAGACTTTCTCAATAAATGCATCAATATTGTAATCGTATTCATAATTCTTATAACAATATTTAAGTATAGCAAAATTTTCAGGTCTATAAACTGAATCATCAAAATCATCAAACTCTTTAAACATAGATTCAATCTCATAAGCACCCATAAAAGCAACAAATTCTTCTATTTGTTCCACATCATAGTAATCATATCTACCATTAGAATAAGAAGCTAAGGTTTCATTATCATTGAATTTGCATGAAAAGGGAAGGTGTGGAGCCTTCATCCTAGAGCAACAAGTATAATCATGTCTCAAGCATAGATCCCGAGCATACCAACACAACATATTAATTTGATCCCATAATAGTTTCCCTTTTTGTGTCAAACAATAATCCCTAAAGTATTCACATTGATCCAACGTGTCTCCCATAACAAAGTTGAATGGGGTTTTCTCAGGATTATCAAAGTAGTACATAATTTCTGTCACATAACGAGCATCGAGGGTTTTAGGAGGTTCCCCATCTCCATGAGTAGCAAGTACACCTAATTTTTTTGGTATTTCATGTTCCATATCCATAACTAAAGATAGAGAACAACTAAGAACAGCAGATAAAATTTACTTAGTGATAAAGCAAACAAGCACACACGAGAATATTCACCCCACGCTATGACTCCCCGGCAACGGCGCCAGAAAAAGGTCTTGATGACCCGCAAGTATACGGGATAGTTGTAGCCTCTTTCGATAAGTAAGAGTGTCGAACCCAACGAGGAGCTAAAGGTAGAACAAATACTCTCTCAAGTCCTATCTGCCACTGATATGACCCTACGCACGCTTGACGTTCACTTTACCTAGAACAAGTATGAAACTAGAAGAACTTTGTAGGTGTTGTTGGATAGGTTTGCAAGAAAGTAAAGAATGCGTAAATAGAAAATAGGGGCTGTTTAGATAAAGAAGCAATAAAGTAAATATAGTGAGTGTGGAAAAGTGGTGGTAGGAGTTGTGAAATTGTCCCTAAGCAATTGACTACTTTACTAGACCGATAGCAAGTTTTATGTGGGAGAGGCCACTGCTAGTATGTCATCCCTGACTTGGAATTCTATGCACTTATGTTTGGAACTATTATCAAGCATCCGCAACTACTAACGTTCATTAAGGTAAAACCCAACCATAGCATTAAGATATATTGGCCCCCCTTCAATCCCGTATGCATCAATTTCTATGCTAGGTTGAAGCTTCTGTCACTCTTGCCCTCCAATACATAGTCCTATCAACATACAACTAACCCTATGGTGTGATCCACGCGCGCGCTCATATGATGGGCACCAAAGGACAGCAAGATAACCACAAGCAAATTAAATCAATCATAGCAATTCATCAACCACCAATAGGACAACGAAAATCTACTCAGACATCATAGGATGGCAACACATCATTGGATAATAATATGAAGCATAAAGCACCATGTTCAAGTAGAGGGTACAGCGGGTTGCGGGAGAGTGGACCACTGTAGATAGAAGGGGGAAGGTGATGGAGATGTTGGTGAAGATGGCGGAGGTGTTGGTGTAGATCACAGTGATGATGATGGCCCCCGACAGCGCTCCGGCGCCACCGGAATTAAGGGGGAGAGAGCCCCCCTTCTTCTTCTTCTTCCTTGACCTCCTCCCTAGATGGGAGAAGGGTTTCCCATCTGGTCCTTGGCTCCCATGGCTTGGGAGGGGCGAGAGCCCCTCCGAGATTGGATCTATCTCTCTGTCTCTCTCTGTTTCTGTGTTCTGGGATTCTGCCCTGGCACCGTTTCTTTTATATCCAGAGATCCGTAACTCCGATTGGATTAAAACCTTTGCCCGGATCTTTTTCCAAAAATTAGCTTTCTTGTGGCAAAAGAAGGGCATCAACCGCCTTACGGGGTGCCCATGAGGGTGGGGGGCGCGCCCACCTGGAGTGGGCGTGGGCCCCTGTCTTGTGGCCACCTCGGGCACCGTATCGCGTTGATTTTACTTCCCAAAAATCACAAATATGCCAAAATAATTCTCCGTCCGTTTTTATCCCGTTTGGACTCTGTTTGATATGAGGTTTCTGTGAAACATAAAAGATGCAACAGACAGGAACTGGCACTGGGCACTGGATCAATATGTTAGTCGCAAAATAATATAAAAAGTCGCCAAAAGTATATGAAAGTTGAATAATATTGGCATGGAACAATCAAAAATTATTGATACGATGGAGACGTATCAGTGATAAAGAGTTTACGTCGATGCAAGCTTTTACACCGATCCAGATAACTCTAAGTCTCAATTTGGATACATATTGAAAGTGGGAGCAATTAGGTAGAGTAGCTCCGGGTAGAGCATTGTAGACATAGAATATTTGCAAAATACATATGGCTCTTAATGTGGCAGACCGGCTGACTAAACTTCTCTCACGAGCGAAACATGATCACACCTTAGTACTCTTTGGGTGTTAATCACATAGCGATCTGAACTAGATTATTGACTCTAGTAAACCCTTTGGGTGTTGGTCACATGGCGATGTGAACTATGGGTGTTAATCACATACAGATGTGAACTATTGGTGTTAAATCACATGGCGACGTGAACTAGATTACTGACTCTAGTGCAAGTGGGAGACTGAAGGAAATATGCCCTAGAGGCAATAATAAAGTCGTTATTTATATATTTCCTTATATCATGATAAATGTTTATTATTCATGCTAGAATTGTATTAACCGGAAACTTAGTACATGTGTGAATACATAGACAAACAGAGTGTCACTAGTATGCCTCTACTTGACTAGCTCGTTCAATCAAAGATGGTTAAGTTTCCTAGCAATAGACATGAGTTGTCATTTGATTAACGGGATCACATCATTAGAGAATGATGTGATTGACTTGACCCATTCCATTAGCTTAGCATTTGATCGTTTAGTATATTGCTATTTCTTTCTTCATGACTTATACATGTTCCTATGATTATGAGATTATGCAATTCCCGAATACCGGAGGAACACTTTGTGCGCTACCAAACGTCACAACTTAACTGGGTGATTATAAATGTGCTCTACAGGTGTCTCTGATGGTACTTGTTGAGTTGGCATAGATCAGGATTAGGATTTGTCACTCCGATTGTCGGAGAGGTATTTCTGGGCCCTCTCGGTAATGCACATCACTATAAGCCTTGCAAGCAATGTGACTAATGAGTTAGTTGTGGGATGAGGCCTTACGGAACGAGTAAAGAGACTTGCCGGTAACGAGATTGAACTAGGTATTGACATACCGACGATCGAATCTCGGGCAAGTAACATACCGATGACAAAGGAAACAACGTATGTTGTTATGCGGTTTGACTGATAAAGATCTTCGTAGAATATGTAAGAGCCAATATGAGCATCCAGGTTCCGCTATTGGTTATTGACCGGAGATGAGTCTCGGTCATGTCTACATAGTTTTCGAACCCGTAGGGTCCGCACGCTTAAAGTTCGGTGACGATCGGTATTATGAGTTTATGTGTTTTGATGTACCGAAGGTTGTTCGGAGTCCCGGATGAGATCAGGGACATGACGAGGAGTCTCGAAATGTTCGAGACGTAAAGATCGATATATTGGAAGGCTATATTCGGACATCGGAAAGGTTCTGAGTGGTTCGGTTATTTATCGGAGTACTGGAGAGTTACTAGAATTCGCCGGGGAGTATATGGGCCTTATTGGACTTTAAGGGAGAGAGAGAGGGGCTACCTAGGGCAGCCCCCCCCCCCAAGGCCTAGTCCGAATTGGAATAGGGGGAGGGGCGGCGACCCTCCTTCCTTCTCTTCTCTCTTCCCTTTCCTTCTGTCCTACTCCTACTATTTGGAAGGGGGGAATCCTACTCCCGGTGGGAGTAGGACTCCCCAGGGCGCGCCACAGTAGAGGACCGGTCCTCTCCCTCCTCCACTCCTTTATATACGGGGGAGGGGGACACCCCATAGACACACTAGTTGATCATTGATCTCTTAGTAGTGTGCGGTGCCCCCCTCAACCATAATCCACTTCGGTCATATCGTTGCGGTGCTTAGGCGAAGCCCTGCTTCGGTAGCATCAGCATCACTGTCATCACACCGTCGTGCTGACGAAACTCTCTCCCTTGACACTCTGCTGGATCGTGAGTTCGTGAGACGTCACCGAGCTGAACGTGTGCAGATCGCGGAGGTGTTGTACGTTCAGTACTAGGATCGGTCGATTGTGAAGACGTATGACTACACCAACCGTGTTTTCATAACGCTTCTGCTTTCGGTCTACGAGGGTACATGGACAACACTCTCCCTCTCGTTGCTATTCATCACCATGATCTTGCGTGTGCGTAGGAATTTTTGAAATTATTGCATTTCCCAACAACGACTAGGCTTTTAGCAGGATTGGGTGAATTTAGGTATGCAATGTGTGTCCTCGGTGGAATACCGCGTTTGTTTTAACACGGAAGAAATAAAGAGCTTCAAACCATCTAGAGGACTGAGGCAGGGGGACCCTCTCTCCCCATATTTATTTTTATTATGTATGGAAGACCTGACTGCACTCTTAGCTAATGCAGAGGAGAATGGAAGTATTTCTGGAATTAAAGTTAGCAGAGATGCCCCATCTATTTCAAATCTCCTCTTTGCGGACGTTTCATTAATCCTGATGCAAGCTAATTCGATGAGCGCGGTGGCACTGAAATCAGTTTTGGATGCTTATTGTGCTACATCGGGGCAAATGGTGAGTGTTCAAAAATCTAGTATATTTTTTTAGTCCCAACACGAAAGTGGAAGATAAGGCGCATAGATGTTGATACGTCTCCAACGTATCTATAATTTTTTATTACTCCATGCTACTTTGTCTACTGTTTTGGACTATACTGGGCTTTATTTTCCACTTTTATATTATTTTTGGGACTAACCTATTAACCGGAGGCCCAGCCCAGAATTGCTGTTTTTTGCCTATTTCAGTATTCGAAGAAACAGAATATCAAACGGAGTCCAAACGGAACAAAACCTTCGGGAGCGTGATTTTCTCACCAAACGTGATCCAGGAGACTTGGACCCTACTCCAAGAAGTGCCATAGGCGGTCACGGGGGTGGAGGGCCCCCCCGGGCGCGCGCCCCTGCCTCGTGGCCCCTCTGTTGCTCCACCGACGTACTCCTTCCTCCTATATATACCTACGTACCCCTGTCAGATCATATACGGAGGCAAAAACCTAATTCCACCGCCGCAACCTTCTGTATCCGTGAGATCCCATCTTGGGGCATGTTCCGGAGCTCCGCCGGAGAGGGCATCTACCATGGAGGGCTTCTACTTCAACACCATAGTCTCTCCGATGAAGTGTGAGTAGTTTACTTCAGACCTTCGGGTCCATAGTTATTAGCTAGATGGCTTCTTCTCTCTTTTTGGATCTCAATACAATGATCTCCCCCTCTCTTGTGGAGATCTATTCGATGTAATCTTCCTTTTCCGGTGTGTTTGTTGAGACCGATGAATTGTGGGTTTATGATCCAGCTTATCTATGAACAATATTTGATTCTTCTCTGAATTCTTTTATGTATGATTGAGTTATCTTTGCAAGTCTCTTCGAATTATCTTTTTGGTTTGGCCAACTAGAGTGGTAGTTCTTGCCATGGGAGAAGTGTTTAGCTTTGGTTTCAATCTTGCGGTGTCCTTACTCAGTGACAGAAAGAGTTGCAAGGCACGTATTGTATTGTTGCCATCGAGGATAACAAATGGGGTTTTTATCATATTGCATGAATTTATCCCTCTACATCATGTCATCTTGCTTACGGCGTTACTCTGTTTTACTTAATACTCTAGATGCATACTGGATAGCGGTCAATGAGTGGAGTAATAGTAGTAGATGCAGAATCGTTTCGATCTACTTGTTTTGGACGTGATGCCTATATACATGATCATACCTAGATAATCTCATAATTATTCGCTTTTCTATCAATTGCTCAACAGTACTTTGTTCACCCACCGTAAAATACATATGCTCTTGAGAGAAGCCACTAGTGAAACCTATGGCCCCCGGGTCTATTCTCATCATATCAATCTCCATTACTTTATTTACTTGCTTTGTTTTACTTTGCCTTTTACTTTTTACTTTGTATCTATCTATCAAAAATACCAAAAATATTATCTCTATCAGATCTCACTCTCGTAAGTGACCGTGAAGGGATTGACAACCCTAAGCGTTGGTTGCGAGTTGCTATCGTTTTGTGTAGGTACGAGGGACTTGTGTGTGATCTCCTACTGGATTGACACCTTGGTTCTCAAAAACTGAGGGAAATACTTACGCTACTTTACTGCATCATCCTCTCCTCTTCGGGGAAATCCAACGCAGTGCTCAAGAGGTAGCAGATGTACTATTCTGAACATTATAACTGAAGATCTCAATGACAAATATTTGGGTCTGCCTTCAAGTGTGGGTATGGACAAAAACTGATTGTTTCCAGTTTTTAATAGATGGAATTGTTATGAAAATGAGTGGTTGGAAGGAAAAACTGCTATCAGCAGGAGGAAAGGAAATCCTTCACAAATCGGTTGTACAAGCTGTCCCAACTTATGCAATGTCCGTCTTTAAAATTCCTAAAAAAATATGTAAAGGAATCATTGACGCGATGTCGCATTTTTGGTGTGGTGACGAAGACAGTCGGAAGAGAAAGCATTGGATGGCATGGTGGAAGATGTGTGTACCAAAAGACCAAGGAGAAATGGGTTTTCGAGATATACATTGTTTCAATCTGGTCTTGTTAGCCAAACAAGCGTGGCGCCTGCCTGATAATCCTAATTCCCTATGTGCCACCATTTTCAGAGCTAAATATTTTCCGGATGGAGATTTAATGAATGCGAGTCTGAAAAAGGGATCTACTTTCACTTGGCAAAGCATTATAGCCGGAGTGGATTCTCTCAAAAAAAAAGGTTATATTTGGAGAGTTGGTAATGGACAGAATATTGATATTTGGAGAGATGCATGGATCCCGAATGGGGCCAATAGGAAAATTATCACTCCTAGAAGAGGGCAGCTTCTAACAAAAGTTGCTGATCTTATAGATCCAATCAACAATTGATGGGATGAAGATTTGGTAAGACAAACGTTGTGGCCAATTGATGTCCAGAGGGTGCTTACGATCCCCCTCCCCGCGTATAACATGTCGGATTTCATAGCTTGGAGTTTTACAAAGAATGGACTGTTCATGGTTCGTTCTGCTTATCTGAAGGAATGGAAAACGCAACAAGGGAGGAAATTGCGACACTTAGATGGCATGGGAGGAACAAATGTCAATATTATTTGGAGCAAGATTTGGAAATTATCTTGTCCCGCAAAAGTGAAAATCTTTATTTGGCGTACCTTATATGGAACCCTCCCGTGTCGTGTTACACTTGCTAATAGACATATGGAAGTTTCTCCCACCTGCGCATCATGTTCGAACGGGCATGAAGATATTAAACACTTATTATTTTTGTGTCAAAAGGCAAAAGAGGTGTGGGAGAAACTGTGATTGCACGAAGCCATTAAAAAAGCTTGCGCGGTCGATCGTGTGGGAGAGGCAATACTCGAATTTCTACTTCTTATTCCAGAACACGAGCTATCTACAGTGGGCATACAGAATGTTCACGAACTGATCGCTATAACATCCTGGTATTTATGGTGGGAAAGACGTTCGCTAATCCATCAGGGGAAGACCCAAGATGCATACAAAATTTTGATGGGAGTCTGTGCTATAACAACAAACTATGTTATTGCCCAATCATTCAAGGCAACAAATAGAATAGAGGGATGGACGAGACCCCCTCTAGGTTTTGTGAAATTAAATGTCAATGCTTCTTTCGATCAAGACATGCTTAGAGGCATAGCGGGAGCTGTACTTAGAGATGATAAAGGAAGATTTATTGTTGGAGGGAATTGGAAGATGGATTGGTGTGCAGATGTAGATGTTTTAACAGCGGAAGCCATGGCACTGCATTTTGGCCTATTACTTGGACAAAAGGTGGGAAGCAACCGACTTGTTGTTAACTCCGACAATATGGAAGTAATCGACATGATGAAGAATGGAGGACATACAGCGGGAGCGGCGGCAGCTGTGTTTGATGATTGTTATTTTATGGGTTGTGATTTTCCGTTAGTTAGATTTGAACATTGTAATCGGAAGGCAAATAAAGTAGGTCATGAAATTGCTAGAATAACTAAATTTTCTGAGATAAGGAATTGGTTTGAGGAACCTATGAACGATATTGTAAATTTCTTATAGCCGATGTAACCATTGTTACCAATAAATAAAGAGGATGTTTTACTTAGAAAAAAAAACAAGTGGCTAGGGTTACACGCCATCGCCCTCGCCTCCCACGGTCCCACCTCCCATCGCCCCTCCACACCGCCGCCCCTCGGCCAACCCCGACCACGTCCTCTGCGCCTACCGTCTAGACAAGCGCCTAGGATTTCACGCCGCAGCCGTCGCCGTCGCCACGCACCTCCCGCTGCCGCCGCCTCCACCCCCCTGACTATGTCCTCTGCCGCCTACCGTCGCCTCCGGACGCCGCCGCCCAGCTCGGCCTCCTCCCTCGTCCCGCGGCCGTATAGTTTGATCGAGATGCTGCACGAGAAGCCCGTCCAGATTGGCCAACTGTCCGATGATGGAGATGGAATAAACAACACGTGGACAGGGGAGAAGAGGCGCCACAGGCACCTGCCCGCATCATCTTCCGATGCTCCTGCCACTACTCACGACCATGGAGACATGGAGGACACCATCCAAGGGGCCCAAGATCCGATTGCTCATCCAAGGGTGCTGCTGCTCAGAATAGATTCGGCACAATTCTTCGGGCCGGACGTCCTTATCAGGGAGGAAGACCATGGGGTCAAGATCCTTTTCTTCATGTGACAGACATGGAGCTGCTGCCCAAAACAGTTTCGGCAGAAGAAACAAGCCAGGATTGCTTCGGGCCGGACGTCTTTATCAGCAAGGAAGACGAAACCCGTTATGCCCAACGTTTGCGTCCCAGCATTCTTCCCAGGGAGGAAGACCTTCCACTTGATATGACATGGGAGGAAGAAGGCAAGATAAAAGCACGCCTTGCACGCCTTCGCATCACTTATTACAAGGTACCTACATGCTGTATCAATCATTCACCGCTCACTTCAATTCACGTATGTCCATAGTTTTAAATAGCGCGCTTAGCATCTTAGCGGTGGACCTCTTCCAAATGCTATAGCGTGCTATAGCAGAGCTATAGCGCGCTATTTAAAATGTTTTTTCATTTGTTTGGATCAAAGTTTCTTAGCGCAAGACCTTTTATAAATGCTATAGCGTGCTATAGCGGAGCTATAGCGGGCTATTTAAAACAGTGTGTATGTCTGTAAGTTTACACTTGTGTGCCATGGCAGCAAATCCAGCCGTTTGGTTTGGTATGCGTGAATGATTTTATCTCATGTTTTTATCATCTATGTGTAGGCTTTGAAGCCAGAGTGCGCACGTGAACGTGAGCTTAAGGAACCAGAAGAATACACTGATGTTGAACTTCGTAAGGAGTTTTACTTTAAGAGGTTAGAGGAGGATGCAAGTTTTGAGTGGTTCGTCCATCCCGATGATACCTATAAAGCTGGATTGAATGACTACCAACGGATTGCCCCTCGTAATTTTGTAAGTGTACTGTCTATATCTACATCTAGTCATCCAGTTGACTACTTTGGTTATTATTATCATAATCATGGGTGTTCAGAAACTATTTCAACACACACCGTGAAATCCGGCAATCAATAAGGTAGTTCATTTTGCTTCATTGGCTCCAACCACAGCTGCAACATTAGTATAAAAAGTTAAGCCATGAGTTTGTGGTACGAGTTAAAACTGTTTTCGAACAGAAGATGATGATGATTGTATGGCTGAGGTTCAGTATTAGATCACAAAAATATCATGATTTCAATGACCGTAGGGAGCAGTCCAAGGCTCAGAGCTATGTTACCTTGTATGTTTTCACAAACATTGCTATCTTCAAACTTCTTATCTCTTTGATTTCGTGCTGGTAACTTTGGCTACTGAAATTAGTTGATGTTTGAATTGCTTCTGAATTATATATGGACATGGTAATATTTCTAGCAAGCCAGACTTTACTAGGAAAAAATGTGGATCCTTAGTCAGTTACTTCTATAGACAAAAGTATGTCATCTTACTTCAATGTAGCCATTGTGGGACTTTTGTTCCTTTTCTGACGTTTCATCTAATTCTTGTTCTTTTTTTTAGCTGCCTTATAGCGGTCGGAACCTGTACCGCTATCACAATGAGTACCGCTCACGTTATCATACATATAAAATTGATGCTGTTTATGTCAAGTACTATGCAGAAATTTCAGAGAAAATCAAGGTATGCATTATGTGATCAAGCTGTTGGAATTAAAAATACTATGAGTGGCTGGATCGTTTTTAAAGTGATACACTTCTATCTTGCAACAGTGGATTACAGAGTATCTGCATCTGGAGCGCAGGACCAAGTTTGTAAGTATGCCCCCCCCCCCCCCCCCCCCCCTCCCAGGAAATCACGAAATTAGTCCATATACATACACATCATGATTTACTTCTTTTCACTTCAGTGGAATAGACAAGGATACTAGAGCATGGAGGCAAGCATTGAGGATTGCAACTGGCTTTCCTCATATGACTGTTCGTTTAGCTGCTTTTGCTTATAATGTAAGATATCTTGTCTTTTACTAATTTTTTTTTGAGAAATTTTTTCATTGAAATCACGAATCAGTACAAAGTAGGTGACCCTTACAAGCACACTGAAACGCAAACACAAAGGACCATGACCACCTAGAGTACCCTAAGGCAACCATAACACAAGAAGATCTCCGGAGCCCTGTGTCATCATCCATGAATCTTGAGAGAAGACCCCTGCAGCAGAAGGATATGCAACCAGTCGCAAACATGTCATCATCTTTGACCACGATACAATTGCCGCCACGCTGCTTCCTCCTTTCTTGACACCAGCGCTGAGAGGGCATGGATATCAATCCAACACATCTGCAACAGCCGTCGCCATCTTTGGCTTTGAGTACCGCGAAAAGTGTCTCTTCCGGAAGGAAGAGAACTCGAGTCATCCGATCGGTCCAGCATCGCGGCCGGGCCATCCGCCCTGGCAAAGCAGGATCTCCCACCAGCATCAGCGCAGAGGAAGGAGAAGAACAGCAGCAGCAAATCATACCAACAAGGAAGAAGAAAGGTCTTCGTCTCCCTGCCTCCATCGCCCATCTGAGGATCCAAACGGGCAGTGCCGATGGACCTCCAACCACCATAGCCCGTGACCTCGACGAGATCCGGGGATCCCTAACACCGCTAGCACCTAGACGAAGGCAAAAGCCTCGCTTGACCGCGAACGGAGCCCGGAGAAACTTATTCCGACGCGACACCACCGCAAAGGCCTCGGCAGCGTCTTCCTCAACCCTAACCCTACCACACACCCACCTAGTGAACAGACCCGAGGTTCCCCCTCCCTCCCGCCGCCGGAGTGGCCGACGGAGAGAGAGGGAACCGGCAGCGTCACCGGCGGCACGCAAGGGACCCCTAGTCGCCTCCTTGATCGCCTCAAGCGATCCAACTTTTCCTTGCCTTTTGCTAATTGAGGTGTTGATTGCTGGTATTACTCACAATTTGGTCAATTTGATTCAGGAGTACATTCTTGAGATGGATAAGGATGCGTCCCTCAAGGACATAGGTCTTCTCTATTTTGAGATCTGGAGGCGTGTTGCTAAGAAAAATGTTGTTATCCTACTACATCAAACATTTGTGTGATAGATATGCTTTGTGATCATGCATATTTCTTACCGCTTCACAAATATTTCAGTTAAGTTACATGGAAGCTGTGAAGGAAGTATATGAAATGGACAAGTTTGATGTACACAAAAGGAGACTAGATGGTGAGCTGAAAGGGGTTCCTGTCATTGCAACTATAAAAGAATATGTAAGTTGTTGATGTCTCAATTTGTGGCTGTTGTGCATATTTGTATACCCCCTAACTGTGAATTTATGTTGTCAAAAAGAAATATGCAACATATTGCCAATGTCTAATTTCATCTGTTTATCTTTCAGATGCACTATGTTGCCCGACAGGGTGGCATTGATGTGAAGGTAAGTAGGGTATTGTAGATTTGACATGGTGATACATATTTAACTGCAATATATTGCTAATATTGATATGGCCTTTGTGTAGACCGAAGAGGATAAAGCTCGGGATGTGTTTAGGGAGTTATCTGTCAGTATGGTATTGTCTTGATGAATCCGCTATGGTTTTTTGTTTTGTTTTGAGAAAAAATCCTCTATGAATTTATATGTGGTCATGATTGTCGTTTTTATATAACTGGTTCTCTTGGTCAGCATAAAACAATGAACATGGCTCAGTACGCTCAGAAGAAGTTGGATTTAGCAGATGAGCTGAAGTTGGACAAAGAGGTATGCTAATAACTGTATTTGTTGTCAGAGTAAGGTTGCGTCCCAAGATTTAAGGAAAAAACATAAACTTATGTTCGCGCTCTTTGCAGGGTGGAGTTGTTCCATTAGAAAGACCCTTCGAGTTCTGAGCAAGGGAAAAACTAGATTTGTCCCTTTTGTCCTGAAATGATTGTCTATGATCCGTTATCTCATCTGGCAGCGAGACAGAAATAATATGATGATTGTATTACATAACCTGCCCAGCATTCTGAAACTGCGGATGATGATTGGCTCTAGTTTATATTTGTGGTTTCTGAAAACAAGGGAGTGCTTTGTGGTCGACGAGGCCACCTGAGTCGTAATCCTAATCCATGCAAGTTTAACCGTGGTAGAGGACAGTTGTATGGAAAAGGTGGACATTAAGCCGTAGAAGCAAAGTGGGCTACGTGTTAGCAGTGGAAGAGGCGGCATCAGACTTGGTTCAGATTTCAGCCACTGAATTAGAGAGGAGCAAAGGAGCTGAAATGGAGTGTTTAAGGATTAAATAAAAACGAAGAAGAGATAGCAACTAGAATTGGCAACTTTGCAAATCATGCTCGTTCAGATCCAGGTACATCAAACCAAGCTCTTGCATCCTCACAAAAATTCCATTCAAACTGGATACTACATTCGGGTGCATCTATGCATGTCACAGGCTCTTCAGTTGAGTTCGTATCATATACTTCATACCCACACACACATACAGAAGACGGCACAAACTGCTGATGGAGCTGCTCAGCCTATAAGTAAATGCACTCCAACCAATTTACATTATCTTCGGTTTTATATGTTCCCTCCTTTTCAATTTAACTTTGTCTAAGTAAGCTCTTTGGTTGATCACATGTATTGTCGGGTCTCTCTTGATTGTGAGAGACAGACTGGAAGGACACTTGGGATTGGCATCAGGCATACTGGGCTATAATCTTGGACTGAAACACAATAGATGATGCAGTCTGCATTGCATTGCATTGCATTGATGGTTGTTCCAACTGCGGAGGAGGGTAAGAGCAACTCTAGCAGGCCCCGCATCCCGCCTCGACCCGTAAAATTACCGCCAAAATGCGGGTCGAGGCCGAAAAAGCATCCCGATCAGAACCCGCATCCCGCCTTGGCCCGCAAAAAATTTTGCGGGGCGCGGCAAATTTTCCGCCCCAACCCGGGAAAACGCCCCTCCCCCCCCCCCCGGGGCTGCGGTGCCCTGCATATAAGCGGAAGCGGTTGGTGGGGGGGCATTTCATTCCGCGCTTTCTCCCACCAACCACCCCTCCTCCCCCCTCGCGCGGCCGCCGGCCCCCGCCCAAGATTCCGGTGAGAGCAGCCGGCAGGAGCACGCCGGAAGGCATCCACGTGCACGAGGCCTCCCTTCCCTTCCTCCCTGCGTCGGCGGACCACCGGATTTGCAGAACTGCGGCGCTTCATTGCCGCCCGCCGGATTTGGCTTTTTTCTAGCCGCCGGTTGCTGCCCCAGGCGATGGAGTGGTCGGGGAGCCTCTCCCGCAGCCCAGGCAAGGGCGCATCGCCGCATGCAGGCGCGGGTTCGTCCGCCCGCCGCCACCGAAGGTTTGCGGGCATGGAATCGTCCGGCCGTCCGCCGGGCTCGGTGCTCGCGCAGCGTCTTTGTGGCCTGCCGATGCCGCTCATACAATGCGACGACTGCCCGCGCCAAGTGCTGCGGCTCACTTTGGGCACGCCGAAGCACCCCGGATGGGTGTTCTACAAATGCGAAAACGACGGGGTACGTGCACTTGCGGTAGCTCATTCCATAGCTTATTCTTAAGTTCAAGCACCGTAGCTCACTTCGAGATTGCTCAATCTTTTGTGTAGGACGATGGATGCTCATTTCGGTTTTGGGAAGGCCAATACATTGATTTTTTGATAGAAAGAAACTTAATAGATGTTAGTGCACTCCTTAGTACAATCGAAGGCAATGATGCGGCTGCATGTGCAACTAGAGGGGAAGCAATGTCGACTTCTTCGAAACCAAAGATGAAGAATGAAGAAAGCATCAAGAATGAACAAAACAAGATCAAGAATCCACATATCAACAATGAGTGCATGGAGAAGTTATTGCTTCAACTAGTGGGAGCACTTATGAAAGTTGGAAATCTTTTGAAATGCATTCTTGTTGGTTCTTGTTTTCTTTGGTTTTGCTATTCTAGCCAAGATTTGGTGATATATTTTGTATCTAAAGTTGTTGCAAAAGCAAATAAAAGCATTATGATAGATCAAACTAAGTTTTACGGGCCGGGACGAGCTGCACCAGATCAGAACACGCATAAGCCGACCCGTAAAAAAAAATATTCCGTGAATATGCTTCTTTACTGGTCCATTATGCGGGGACTGCATCTGTGCCAGCCCGCGCCGGCCCCCAAAAGTTGTTTTGCGCGAACTGCAAATGAGTTATGCGGGTCGGCGAGATGCGGGGTCTGCTAGAGTTGCTCTAATGCAATACTTCTACATTGTCGGTTGGGGCATGTGTCTTTTGATACTATGACAAAAGTATTCCCTATGTAATGTGTAAGATCGATAAAGATATCATACGTGAGTAGGGGGCTCCGTAGTGTGTTGTCTTTTATGTTAATCCACTCAGACGTGTGGACTTATCCATTTGTTTCTAAAGTGGAATGATGCATTTTGTCGAGTAGGGTGTTTCGGTGACCAGGCTCATCTGCATCCGGTTAAAAAAAAATGTAAATAATTCAAAACAAATTCAAAAAATTCCAAGAAACAATTGTGCGGTAGAAAATTCGATGCGTGAGGCTCGCTCCAAATTTCAAGTCATTTGGATATTTGAGCAGCTCTCAGCAAAAAAAAATTCGGGTCAAAACAGTACATGAACAGCAAACATTTTTACAGACCTCCAATTTGTCTTTTTTGCTGAGGGCTCTTCAGATGTCCAAATGATTTGAAATTTGGGGCGGACCTCACGCATCAAATTTTCTACCGCACAAAAAAAATAGAATTTTCGGAATTATCAAGTATTTGTTTTGATTTTTTTTCATCAGTGCAGGTGCAGATGAGCTCGGGTACAGATATGGATTTCCGCATTTTGTCACCTTTATTTATTGATTGTTATTCTGGCATGACTTGGGTATATCTCTTATGAAACATAATACCGAGGTGCCTCAATGCTTACAAGATTATTTATTTATGTGAATATGTTCGAAAACTTCTTAACACGTATGTTGAGATGATCTGAACTCGGAGAGAGTATGTGAATAGAAAAATTAACAAATTTCATGCCTCCTTGACCATGGAGCAGGCACATGTGCACTTCACGGCTGTCATGGCGGAGGAGCAGCCGGAGCAGCATTTGGTGTCGATGTTCCACCAAGAGTAGGAGGAGCAGCGGTACAAGCTCTCCCTTCTCGAGCAGCACCGGTTGCCGGAGGGCCAAATCTATGGTGATCTCGTGAGCGAGGAGGCCAAGACGGCCATGGCCGCGGAGAACCCTAACTTTGTTGCCTGCAGCGGGCGCTCTACAAGGTGGCGCGAGCTTGCAACGCGGTCGCGACGTAGTTAGACGCGGAGGCGGCGCAAACAATTGCGGATGAGAACGCCGGCAGTTGCGTGTCGTTTAAGATGCCAACTGTGCTTCCTTGGCATCGCTATGACGATGAGGCTGGCCCGCACACGTCCATCATCGACCTGACGTCCACTGGCGGTGGATAGATCACGGGCTCTGACGAGAAGGAGTCGTGCATGGGTGGTGGCGGCGCCTCGAGTCCCAAGTGGTATGGTCCGTCCATGTCTTACTCTTCGTCACCGCTGACGCACTTTCACTTCACATGTCTCATCTCCGCCAAATATGGACAAGGCTGCCCGAGATGGGCATGCAGGGAACAACCAAGACTTGGAGGACGGTGGCAGCGGTTAGCATCCTTAGCAGTTAGCATCCTTCTTAGTGAGAGGTATTTTTACGACTTGATGATCCGTATAAGCTATTACCTTAGAACTAATAATATTAGATCAAAACTTCCCGCTTGCAAAAAGGAAAAACAGTAAGCAATTCCTTTCCTTTGGTTACTGATACAATGAGATACTTTTTTCCTTAAATAGTTTATTTTAGTATTTATTGTCAAAATTTCTTGAATTTTAAGTTGCTAACTTAACACATTATTTTGTTGTAATGTAGTAACAATATTTCATAGCTACATAGGAGTATGTCTTGGTGATTCGGCAGCAATGTGCAGGGGACTATCTAATTTACATATCATCACCGCATGTTCATAATAAAGTTAATCAATACAAATTATTTTTATGCAATCATGCACTAACTAATCTTTTTTGGGGGTGGGTGAGAAAAATATAACTAAATAATTAACAAAACAAAATTGGATGCTCAAATTTGTATTTTACACTTTCAAATTTTAATATAAAAATCAAGTTTCATATAAAATATACACAGATTGTGAAATCTGTATTTATTTATTTTTTGGCGAAAAAGATTGTGAAATCTGTAGAACCAAACTGTACCATCAGATGCTAAAGTGACACTACGACTTAGGAACTTAGACACAAGTGGACTTAAGTTTTTTTTGTTTTTTTTTTGCGGGTAACTTCACTTAATTTACTTGTCTAAAATTTGGCCTACTTTTTACTTTCGACTTTGAGGTTCATGATCTTCCTCCTATATTACCAGGGCATGATGTTACAGTAAACATGTTTTCTTTTCTAGAAACAATTATCAATATAGAAAGATGGCACAAACCGGTAACATCTAAAGGATGTCAAATTACAATCCAAAATATGCTTTCGTGTTGGATTTCAGCCAAGAATCAATTACATGCATGAAAAATAGAGAAACACACACGTTCAAAAAATTTAGCCAAAGGCACAGCTCGTGCTTATTTTGTCACTTTGTTTCTCTCTCCGTCCGGATCTCACGGTACAAACTCACAAGACATGCTGCCCATGTATAGGCATCGAAACCTCAATGCACCCGACATTACAGTGCCCGATCCCTGCCCGATAAATGATCCTGTGGCCTACTCTGATTTGGTTTTGGATATCGAAGGTTAGATGTGCACCATCGTGTGCATGTCGGGTATAGGAGGTAGTTCGCATATCAACGCTCGGTAGGCATGAACAGCCGACCCAATACAAAACCTAGACGTACGTACTCGACTACTTGTACCGGACTCAGATAGAAAACCAACTCGTTTACAAAAGCACAACCAAGTAGTACTCCTCTGAAGAAGCGGGCGCTGATGTGAGGAAGAAGCTAGAGGAAGCCCTAGGAAAGCTTGATATCTCTGAAGAAGAGGCGACTCCTCTAGTCCTTGACGATCGGGTTGATGGAGGTCCGGCGAAGTGGCTGCTGGCGGGGAAGATACTGCACAGAAACCAGTTTCACATCCAGACGATCACCAATGCCCTTCGGCCGGCGTGGGGGAACCCGCGTGGTCTGCAATTCCAATCTACAGGTATCAACGTCTTCGTAGCTGAGTTTGAAAATCAGCGAGATAGGGACCAAGTATGGGGTGGATCACCATGGCATATAAACAAGAATGCTGTGGTTCTAGCCGAGTTTGATGAGTGTATGAGGCCGGATGAAGTTAAGTTTGATCGGCTGCAAGTGTGGGCTAGGGTCATAAACTTACCCTACAATTTGAGGGATAAGGCATGGTGGAAGCCAATAGCTCAGCAGATGGATAAGAATGCGCATATGGTGAAGTTTGATCACAATGGAGCATATCTGCGTGCTAGGGTTTCCATTGATGTAGCAAAACCAATCAGGAGATGGATACTAATAGACTCTGCCAGGAGAAAGAAGGTTGATTTGTATGATATCCAGTATGAACAGCTGCCCTACTTCTGCTTCTCCTGTGGTAGATTGGGACATTCAGACCTGTACTGCCCAACCCCGGGTTCACGCGATGAGAACGGGGACCTGCCGTTTGGCCCTTCGCTTCGTGCACCGGATGATTTCAAGAAGCAAGCGTCCAATGAAAACTCCTCCAGGGATCCAAAATCAGGTGCCCAAAGTAAGGCGACCACCAAAAACTCAAGCACCAATAAGGATTCGGGAGAGGAAGTGGTTTCTCCGCATAAGAGCAAGCAACCGCCAAAACACAAAGAGGCTCCCACGCAGGTTTATAGGCCTGTGGCAAAGGCCTTGCTTCTTACTGATGGAACAACATGTGCTGATGGTGAGGGAACAAGTTTGATCAGAGATGATACAACCTCAGCTAGCAATGACACAGAGGGCGATGGACTGTTTCGTGAACCGAAGAAAAAGAAACCCACTCCAGAAAATTCGGCAGAGACCACGCCGCGGTCCTGCCGGGATCAATGAGCTGCTTGAGCTGGAACTGCCGGGGGCTTGGGAACCCCGAGGCGGTTCGTGAACTTCGCAGTATTGTGAAGTTGGAAGGACCCACTCTTCTCTTTGTAATGGAAACAAAAATTAAAGCAAAAAGAGTTGAGGATTTGAAGCATACGCTAGGTTTTAGTGGATGTTTTGCTGTAGATAGTGCCGGCCTTAGTGGCGGCATTGGTCTTTTTTGGTCGCAAGATGTAACAGTCGAGTTAAAGAACTATAGCCAAAGTCATATTGACGTGGTTGTCCAGTGCAATAATCAAGATTTGACTTGGCGTTTCACTGGTTTTTACGGAGCTCCGCGAGCAGAAGATAGGCACCATTGGTGGCGGTTCGTGCGTACACTTCATTCGTTACCACATGCAGCTTGGTTGAGCATGGGGATTATAATGAAACTCTGTACTCCTCTGAACACTTTAGTAGATCAGCGAGGTCTAAAAATCAGATGCGTGCGTTCAGGGAGGTCATAGATGAGATCTCTTTCCAAGATTTCGGCAGATCTTCCAACATATACGTGTCAGGCATATTCCCTCGGTGGAGTCTGATCATTGCTTTGTTTTCGCAGAGATTAAAGAGAGCTTGCCAGCGTCTCCATTGAAAAAGAAGCAGTTTAGATACGAAAACGTTTGGCAGACTCATGCGGATTATGACCGCCTGGTTTGTGATACTTGGGGGGGCATACAGCATACGCCGGGGCTCCGGGGTGTAGCATCCACGCTGAGCACCCTGCAGGCTACGTTAGAACCCTGGGGAGCCAGGGAGTTCGGAGTCTGACGCGCTCTGTCAGACAGCTTCAGAAGAGGCTGGATCGCCTTCGTTGCCGGTCTATTGGCACCGGTCCTACGGAGGAGGAGAAATCTGTTGTTAAGAAGTTGAAGGAGGCATTACACCAGGAAGAAGTCTGGCTTCGGCAACGTTCTCGAGTCCCATGGCTTCGAGACGGAGATTGAAATACTTCCTACTTTCAAGCTCAAGCAGCTCAACGCAAACGAATGAACAAAATATCAGGATTGAGACGTGCTGATGGCTCCACTTGTGCCAATGAAAGTGAGGACAAGGAAGAGGTGCAAACCTTTTATCAAAATCTGTATTGTTCCCAGGGTTTTGGCGACTCTAGCTACCTATTATCACATGTACCAGAAAGAGTCACCCCTGCCATGAACGGATGAGTTGAACAAACCATACACGGGTGAGGAGATCAAGGTGGCATTGTTTCAGATGGCACCTTCAAAAGCTCCCGGGGTGGATGGTTTTACAGCAGGGTTTTACCAGCGCCACTGGGATTTACTAGGTAATGAGGTGACCTTGGCTGTTTTAGAATTTCTTAATGGAGGGGAATTACCTACGGGTCTGAATGACACTTCCATCACTCATACCTAAGGTACGCCACCCCCAATCAATCACACAATATCGTCCCATAGCCTTGTGCCCGGTGCTCTATAAGATTGCAGCGAGGGCCATAACGAACCGGTTGCGCAGCATGATGGATATAATCATTAGCGAGGAGCAAAGTGCGTTCGTTCCCGGACGACTCATCACAGACAATGTACTTGTTGCATATGAAAGTATCCA
This sequence comes from Triticum aestivum, assembly GCF_018294505.1. Classification (NCBI taxonomy): domain Eukaryota; kingdom Viridiplantae; phylum Streptophyta; class Magnoliopsida; order Poales; family Poaceae; genus Triticum; species Triticum aestivum. The sequence goes on from NC_057801.1 coordinate 815,624,215, forward strand.
CACGATGAAAAGGAAGAAGAAGGGAAAGAATTTTTCTTGCGCGGTTAAGCTTGATATGATGAAAGCCTACGACCGTGTCGAGTGGCATTATCTCGAAGCTATATTATTACGTTTGGGTTTCAATATGGGCTTTGTCAGGTTGATAATGAAGTGTGTTTCCTCTGTTCGGTTTTCAGTAAGAATCAATGGGGAGCTACTTCCATATTTTAAACCTACCAGAGGGTTTCGGCAAGGAGATCCAGTGTCTCCATATCTATTCTTGCTGTGTGCCGAAGGCTTATCCTCATTGTTGAAATATTACAATGGTGGAACCATTGACAGAGGACTGCGGGTGAGCTATAGATCACCGTGGGTAACCCATTTGCTTTTTGCAGATGATAGCCTCATCTTCATCATGCAAGTAATCCGAGCGCACTCCGGCTAAATGACATCTTGAGGATTTATGGAGAGGCCTCGGGTCAGTGCATCAATAGGGAAAAAAGTTCTATTTATTTCAGTACAAATACACCCATAGATTTGAAGTAACTTTTGAAGACAACCTTGAACATCCAGGTTGAGGCTTTTAATGAGAAATATCTGGGTCTCCCTACCGATGTGGGTCGGATCACGAGCGGGACATTCGAGCATGTCAGTGAGAGAGCCCGGGCGAGAATGCAGGGATGGTCGGAGAAGTTACTTGCTTGTGCAGGCCGCGAGACTTTGTTGAAATTAGTGGTTCAAGCTATCCCCACCTACCCAATGAGTACTTTTTTGTTAACAAAGAAAGTTTGCAAGAGTTTGACGTCTCCAATGGCAATTTTTTTCTGGAGTAGTTCGCTTGACAAACGATCAATGCATTGGGTGTCTTGGAAGGAACTTTCAACGCCCAAGTGTAAAGGTGGGATGGGTTTCAGAGACCCACATCTGTTTAATCTTGCCTTGTTGGGGAAGCATGGTTGGCGATTTCTGACAAATCCTAATTCCCTCAGTGCAAGAGTTTTGAAGGGGCGTTATTTTCCTGACATTGATTTTATGCATGCTGCTGTACCTAAGTCGGCTTCGGCCACTTGGAAGGCTATTATAGCTAGGGGTGGGCATTCGGTTGCACCGAAGAATTCGGTTCGGTGCTTCGGTGTTTACAGAAATTCGGTTCCCAGAAAATGAAGACCGATCGGTTAACAGAAATTCTGATAACCGAGGATTCGGTGCACCGCAAATTCGGTTTTGGTCTTCGGTTTGACCGAATCACCCGATGTAAATCCACAACATCAGATCGAGGCAGAGGAACTGAAAAAAAAATCATCCAAATATAGATCAAATCATTGGGCGGCGGCGCCCCGACAGCGTACAAGCCATTGGAAGCCATAGGCGGCGGCGCGGCGGCGGCCTGCGATGCTGCGAGGTGGGGGGAATCTAGCATGTAATCCCTTGGGCGGCGGCACCTCGATTGGGGGAGTCGTAGGAGACAGGGTCGTCGGACAGGTTGGGGTTGAGCTGGCCCAGATGGGACAACTTGTGTGCACGGATAAAAAAAGAATTCACGTGAAGAGTAAATGGATTGTTGGGCCAAGATTTGTTGGGCTGCATATAGAGGATAAGGATAATACGGTTAATCGGTCAACCGAGGCAGAGCACCGAACTCACCGAACTTAGTTCGGTTTTGCACATTTGCTGACCGATGTAACAACCGAAGTTTCGGTCCTTGGTTTTTTTCGGTTCGGTCTCGGTTTATTCGGGTTCGGTGTTCGGTAGTCGGTTTTTCTGCCCACCCCTAATTATAGCAGGAAGAGAAGCCCTTCGATGTGGCTTGATCTCTCGTGTTGGAGATGGTAGCACTCTTGACGTCTGGACCGATAAATGGATTCCAGACACTATATCCATGTCACCTATATTCAGGCCTCAGAACACTGCTATTCGGAGGGTGGCAGATCTCATTGACAAATCAAACTGGTCTTGGAAATATGAGGTGGTTAGGGAGGCTTTGATTGCCTCGGATGCTGAAGCTATTCTTAATATCCCTATTCGGCAAGGGGGAGGTGATGATTATCTTGCTTGGGCATTCGAAAAAACAGGCAACTACACTATGAAGTCGGCGTACCGTGCTCTTATGAATCAAAACGAGCGTTTGGCTCTAGAGGAGGGGACGGCTACTGGTACCTCAAATGATGATCAACAGATGTGGAAAGGCATGTGGAAATTGAATGTTATCCCAAAAGTGAGAGTGTTTTGGTGGAGAGTTCTTCGTGGGATTCTTCCAGATGAAGCTACTCTCAACTATCGACACATTGCAGAAATTCGCATATGCAAAGTATGTCTAGTTATGGATGAGGATCTGGAACATGCATTGATTCATTGCTCGCATGCTAAACGCTTCTGGGAGGAGGCGTGTGCATGGTTCGGACTCCGGCTACCTCGTCTACATCTGGACTCGTGGGCTCGCGACATCTTATGTGACCCACATTTTACCGACGATGATCGTGCCAAAGTCACCACTATTATGTGGTCTATCTGGCACTCAAGGAATCGTATCAAGCACTCAAGGAATCGTATCAAGCATGGTTATGTGGTCTACCGACGTTTTAACTACAAATTGTACACGGATACTAATGCATCGTCTCGGAGCGGCTATGATTGGGTGACCGGTGGATGGCGGCATCTTCGCGCGTGGTTTGCTGAGACGGGGCGCTGGTTTCTATTTTGACAATGATGATGGCGTCGAAAGGAGCTCGGGGCGCGGCGTGGACTTTGGTAGTCGGATCTTTCCTGCATGTCCGAGGTGCTCTTTTGTGTGTTGTTTTGTTGCTTTGAAGTCGGAGTTACGGTGGTGCGGGTCCAGGTGGTGACGATGACATGCACTCAGTAGTTGTTTGCCAAGGGCATGATCGGCGCAAGTCTTGCATATTTCCCTTGCGATGCTCGCCGTCAAAAGTCAGAGCTGTCATTTGTTGGCGACTGTGGCCATCTTTTGGCATGTGTCGTCGTGGCTTCCGCGACTGTTTGTGGGTGGGCTTCGTTGATGGAGCTCTATGGTGAAGTCGGAGTCGCTCGTTCGAGGCAAGCGGTGATGACGATGACGCTTGCAACACCTCAGTGTATGTGTTTCTTCTTTGCAGCTCTGTGTTCCATGTCGGTGGCCAGGTTGGCCGGTGGTGCCCATGTCATGTGGGTTGGGTTGTATCAGTTCTAACCCGGTTTCCGTCAATTAACCGGGTAATTTTCTTCTTCTTAATCATTGAAAATGGTAAGTCTTTTGCCTCGTTTAGAAAAACATCCATTTAGAAAAACCCTTCGATGTGCAGCAAATTTACGTTGGCCAGCCACCGATTGCCCCAAACAAACAAGAGCCCGCACGATCTGCTTCTCCCCCTCCATCTCTCCACAAGTGGCTTTTACGCTGTCGCCGTCGCCGCCGCCTCCCCGAATCTCGACCACGTCCTCTGCAACCTACCGTCTCGACAAGTGGCTAGGGTTTCACGCCACCGCCGTCGCCGTCGCCTCCCACCGCCGTCGCCACGCCATACCGACGCCCCGTCCCCGCCTCCGCTGGTCCGCCCCCGACCCCGTCCTTTGCCGCCTACAGTCGCCCCCTACGCCAGCAGATCGACGCCGCCGCCCAGCTCGACCACGTCCCCCGTCCCGCGGTCGTATCGTTCGATCGAGATGCTGCACGAGAAGCCCATACCCATCATCCAACTGGCCGATGATGGAGATGGGGGAAACATGGCGTGGACAGGGGAGAAGAGGCGCCGCAAGAACCTGCGCCCATCATCTTCCGATGCTACTGCCACTGCCGATGACCATGGAGACATGGAGGACACCATCCAAGGGTGCCAAGATCCGATTTCTCATGCGACAGACATGGAGGGCACCATCCAAGGGGGCCAAGATCCGATTTCTCATGCGACAGACATGGAGGGCACCATCCAAGCGGGCCAAGATTATGATCTGCTGCTGAAAACAGAGCCGGCAAAAGAAGAAAGCGAGCAGTGTTTCGGGCCGTACTTCCTTCTCAGCAAGGAAGACCAGGCCAAGGATTGTCAATTTTTGCTTGCCAATATTCAGAAGGAGGACGATTATCCTACTGACCTGCCACTTTATTTGACACGTGAGGAACACAGCAAGATAGAAGCGCGCCTTGCACGCTATCGCGTCGCTCATTACAAGGTATCTACATGCTGTATCAATCAATCACCGTGCATGTCTTAAAGTTTATACCTGTGTGCCATAGTAGCTGATTCAGTCTTCTGGTTTGTTATGCGTGGTGATTTTATCCCGTGTTTTATCATCTATGTGTAGGTTGTGAATCTGGAGTGCGCACGTGAGCTCAAGGAACCAGAAGAATACACCGATGATGAGCTTCTTAACGAGTCGTACTTTGAGGGGTTAGAGGATGATGAAAGTTTTGAGTGGTACATCCATCCTGAAGACACCTACAACATTGAATTGAATGACTACCAACGGATTGTCCCTCGTAATTTTGTAAGTGTACTGTCAATATCTACATTTAGTCATCCAATTGACTAGTTTGGTTATCATAACCATGGGTGTTCAGAAACCATTTCAAAACACACCGTGAAAACCGGCAATCAATGAGGTAGTTCATTTTGCTTCATTGACTCCAACCACAGCTGCAACGTTAGTATAGAAAATTGAGCCATGGGTTTATGGTATGAGTTAAAACTGTTTTTGAACAGCTTATTCTTAACAGATGATGATTGTATGACTTGCATCACCATATTCTATTATTCTTTGCTGTGGTTTCTGAGCATGATTTTGTATCTATTGCCATTGCTTTGTGGCTACTGATGGATGATAGTACTTGCGGTGTTGGATTTGAAAAATTTCCCAGTTTTTTATGTTTATTCAAACTCTGGACTAGTCTAGCTGCTGATTTTAATGAGTGATCCCTTAAAATTGGTTGGTTCTTAGCCATTTCGTATGTAACCTTAACTCGGGGTGAAGTGCTATGAAGTGTATCCCACTTGGTTCTTGAACCTCCTTGATTGCCTTAGTTTTAAAGCTGAGGTCAGCATTAGAAGACAAACATATCATGATTTCTGTGACCGCAGGGAGCTTTACAGGGCTCAAAGGTATGTTACCTTGTATTTTTTAACAATCACGTGCCGGTAACTTTGGCTGCTGAAATTAGTTGACTTTTGAATTGCTTCTGAATTATATCATGTCCGTATCTCAGTTGATTGACTTGTTAAAGGTCATTTAATTATACGGTACTATTTCTAGCAAGCTAGACTTTACTAATAGGAAAACATGTGGATCTTTAGTCAGTTACTTCTGTAGACCAAAGTATGTCAACTCACTACGCTGTAGCCATTATGTATGTGCACTCCTGTGCCCTTTCAGATGTGTCAACTAATTCTTGTCCCTTTCTTTTTGTAGCTGCCTGGTAGAAGTGGAAACCTGTACCGCTATCACGATGAGTACCGCTCGCGTTATCATACATATAAAATTGATGATGTTTATGTCAAGTACTATGCAGAAATTTCAAAGAAAATCAAGGTATGCGTTATGTGATCAAACTGTTGGAATTAAAAACATTACGAGTGGCTGGATTGTTTTTAAAGTGATAGACTTCTATCTTGCAACAGTGGATTGCAGATTTTTTGCATCTGGATCGCAAGACTAAGGATGTAAGTATGCCCCACAGAAGATTACGAAATTAGTCATATACATACACATGATGATTAACTTCTTTTCACTTCAGTGGATAGAATGGGATACTAGAGCATGGAGGCAAGCATTGAGGATTGCAACTGGCTTTCCCCATATGACTGAAAAATTAGCTGGTTATGCTTATGACGTAGGATATCCTGTCTTCTGCTAATTGAGGTGGTGTTAATTGCTGGTTGTACTCACAATCTGGTCCATTTGATTCAGGAGTACATTACGGAGCTGGAAATGGATGCGTCCCTCAAGGACATAGATCTCCTCTATTTTGAGATCTGGAGGCTTGTCGCTAAAGAAAATGTTAGCATCCTAATACATCAAAAAAATTGTGCAATAGAGCACGGGTGACATGCTTTGTGATTATGCGTGTTTCTTATGGTTTCACAAATATTTCAGAGAACTTACAAAGAGGCTGTGAAGGAAGTTTATGAGTCTGGCGTGTTCCCTATACACAAGGCAGTACTACATGCTGAACTCAATGGGGGTCATATCTTTGTAACGATGCAAGAAATGGTAAGCTGATGTCTTAATTTGGGGCTGTTGTGCAAATTTGTATAGCCACTAACTGTGATTTATGTCGTGAAAATGGAATGTGCAACATATTGCCAAATGTCTAATTTCATCTGTTTACCTTTGTAGATTTACGCTGTTGTCCTGGAGGGTGGCATTGAACTGACTGTAAGTAGGATACTCTACATGTATGTTTGACATGGTGATACATACCTAGCTGCAATAGGTTGTTGACTTTGATACGACCTTTGTGTAGGACGAAGAGAAGAAAGCTAGGGGTGTGTTTAGGGAGTTATCTTTCAGCATGGTATTGTCTCGATGAATCCTCTATGATTTTACGTTTTATTTTGTGAAAAATCCTCTATGAATTTATATGTCGTCATGATTGTTGTTGTTATATTACCGGATCCCTTGTTTCAGCATAAACCACTGAACATGGCTCAGTATGCTCAGAACAAGGTGGAGATAGCAAAACAGTTGAAGTTGGACAATGAGGTATGCTAATAACTGTATTTATTGTCAAAGTAAGGTTCTGTCCCGAGACCAAAAAAACCAGTAACTTATGTGCGTGCCATTTTGCAGGATGGATTTGTTCCTTTTAGACCCTTTGAGTTCTGAGTAAGGGAAGACTGGATTTGTCCCTTTTGGTCTGAAATGAGTGTCTATGATCCGTTAGCTCATCTAACAGTGAGACATAACTAATAGGATGATTGTATTACATAACCAGCCCAACAGTCTGAAATTGCGGATGATGCTTGGCTCTAGTTTACATTTGTGGTTTCTGAAAACAAGGGACTACATCAAACTTGGTTCAAACTACTACATCAAACTTGGTACACACTACTACATCAAACTACTACATCAAACATTGGGTGCAACAACAACGCCTTTACTCCCTTTGTCCCTCGAAGAAAAGGCGGCTAGGGTTTCTGCCTCCTGTCGGCGGCGCTACGTATCTCCCACGTCTCCTATGGCCTTAGGGCCATGGATGCGCGGTGGATCCCGGCGCTTGCCGGCGGAAGGGCTCCGTTTTCAGGTGCTTCTTTAAATTTTGTTAGGGTTTGTGTCCTACTCAAGAAGACGAGACGGCGGCGGCTTCTTGAAGATGGAATATGGTTCTCCCCGCCTAACCCCCGTCCCAATGGTGTGTAGCATCATTGGAGGGCGTGTGGAGGTGTGCCTCCGGCAGATCTCGTTAGATTTTGTCGGTGGTTGTCTTTGGTGGATCCGCTCGGATCCGGTCTCATCTTTATTCATGTGTCTTCAGGTTGGATCCTTCTGATCTAAAAAGGCATTGGTCCTATGGGACCTTGGCACGGTGACTTTCCGACTCTCTACTACAACAAGTGGTGCCAGGCTCTGACGGGGAAGGGGCGATGACGGTGGCGCGCCTTCTGCTCGCTTTAGTGTTTGTAGTCGTCGCTAGGTGGTCTATGAATCTGGATGTAATTTATATTATTTCTGGTGTTTGTTGTACTGCCATGATTGAAGATGAATAGATGAATAGTTTCCCGCAAAAAAAACATTTGGTGCAAATTTGGTTCAAACTACTACATCAAACTTGGTTCGGAATATTTTACATAAATACTATAGATACTTAAACAAAATATGAACTAAATTGCATCGAAACTTACTATCACTATCACTCTCGTTCACCAACCTCTCCCAGTATGATTCTGTAAGCCCTCCAATCATACCGCCATGGCCCTCATCGCCTCGGTCGCGTTCTTCTTGTATAGCCGGCTCTTCGGATACAGGAGGCGGAGCTCCACCATGTACGCCTTGCCGGCTTGCTTCGCTTAGAGGCGCTCGCGAGCCTCCCAATCTTCTGGCATCTCCCATGCGGTGGCCACCCGGGAGTGAACAGGCGCCAACTATGGTAGGACGGCGGGGAAGTTGAGCCAGGCGTCGGTGTCATGGAGGCAGGCCAACATAATATTTCCCGTGCCACCTGTGCTGCCGGGTGGAAAAATGCGATATATCGGCTCTTATGTGTAGCGATCCGTACGTGATCTCGGCAACCCACGTTCCCCAGCGTTGTTACACAAAAATGCTAGACATACAAAGATTTACAGGCTTTTACAGGCTCTTTTCATCTAACAACCAATCACAAACCTCTCCTCCCTGATTTTCAGGGGGTGGACCGTCCCACTTATCTGTTGGTCAATAAAGACTAATCCATCCTGTAAAAGCCTGTAAACTGTTTGTACGTGTAGCATTGCCGGTTGTTACACGCTGAGGTATTTGCTCTGCAGCGGTGGCGGTTGTGAGAGGTCGGTAAAGCCGGGAAAACCGCGTGTTGATGTCATGTACTCCTTGAGAGTTCTTACGGTGTAGACATGAACAGCCGACCCAGTACAAACCGCGTGTTGACGTTCCCCAACATTTTTTGTTCACCAATGCATTGACCAAGTAGTACGTACATATACTACCTTAACTAGTACAGTACTAATCCTACACGGATACTAACTTCTATCTTTGACTAAAATAAATTTGCATTACTCCTACTTGAGAAGCAAGCCAAACTCGTTTGGAAACCGACGAACTAACCAACGCGAATACGTGTAGGATTCAGACAGCCCAACTCCTTTGATGGTGCTATATATATACGATCAAGGCTGCACACCCAATACGATCGAATCTTGAAGAGAAGAAAATACGCTTCTTCTACATGGGCCTGGCGTCTTCTATTCTGCAATGTTCTGTACTACTTCACTTTAGACCCGGCATATTGTATGTATCCTTCGCCCTTATTTTAAGTTCAGAGAATCCGCCTTCACCCTTCGGAGAAAACATGATGGCTGGAGACAAGGTATGTAGATTAATAGAGTAGCTCTTACTTTTTGAATATATCATTGATCAAAACTTGGTTCTCATGGATGGCGGGCCCCAGGAATGGTTGAAGCCATACCCAATCGAAAAAGGATATTATCCAAACGCATTTCAAGTAATTGTAGTAAAACCTGGCCTGTTGACCTTTTTGCTTTTCCAGCGATATGTACATATCTAAGTAATTGTGCGGCCTCTCGCGGAACATCCTCGACCAAGTAGTGGTGGCCAACCTTCCTGACCAGGCCAACTGCACTCGCTGCCGTGCCGACGGCACCATCTGCCGCCCATGGCACTCGACCGACCCCCAAGCGCAATCGCTGCCGTGGACTCCCCTCTGTAGCAACGTCATCATCGCCCCCTACAGCGGCCACACCCACCGCCTACCCGACAACGCCAGGTCTGTCGGCTCCACCGACGACTGGCTCGCCCTCGGCTTGGGCCATGAGTACACCACCGAGGATGGCAAGATACACTATGTCGTGCACAACTATGTCTTGCATAACCCTTCCACAAACAGGTCTCTGCTGCTGCCTGAGCTCGACGCCGTCATCATCGACGACAGGTCTGCAATCCGCAAGTTCCTCATGCGCTCCACAGTTGATGACTTTGTCGCGGTCATCACCAACAACAGGAAGCATCCGCTCATTGTGTTCCAGCGAGGGAAGGGCACGTGGTCGCCGGAGCCACCGACAACTCCATATATCTATCTCATTGACATGGCCTTCCTTGGTGATAAACTATATGCCATCACCGAGACTGAGGACCTCATCCCCCTTGATCTAGCATTGGATGGGGACGGAAGGCCCATGGTTACAATGGAAACACGTGTTATCAAGAAATCGTTCTACTATGATAATTATGAATCACAAACCACTTCTGACAAGGAGGACAACGATCATGACGATGACCAGAATGAAGAGGAGGAAGAAGAAGAGGAGGTCAGCAGTCTCAGTGAAGAGGATGATGAAGAAGAAGAAAATAATGACTTGACCTATATCAATTGCTCTGTTGAATTTGATCATGATGTTGAACCTATCACCATAATCAGCCGACACCTCCTCGAGTCACATGGGAAGCTACTCATGGTAATACATCATCGGCGCCTCCATCCAGATCACCTCCATTCAGACGCTTTATGGATCACTCTCCAGGTGGATGTTTTTGAAGCAGACTTTAGCACACACGCTTGGGTGCCACTTACAGGAGGGCTAGGCGGTGGTCAAGCACTCTTCCTTAGCATGGAGTTCTCTAAGTCTGTCCCAGCACCTTGTGGAGAGGTGGAGGAAGATGCAATTTATTTTATGGACACGGGCAATGTGTTCAACATGAAGTACGGTACTTCTAGCCCGTCAAAGTTTTGTAAGTATTCTGGAACAACGTGGCTCTTCCCTCCGGAGTCGGTGCTTTGATATGCAAACAGGATGTGACACAATGTTGCAAACCAAGATTAGATGCCGGAAACAGTAGTTACCATGTACAATTTCCTCTTATAGTGTATCATAAAAAAATGTTTTAGGTATACGTAATCCTTATTATTGTTTGTCAGATTACAATCGTACTCAATTCTTCTCTTATCTGGTTACTTAACCGCACTCAACTATATATTTGATACTGAACAGATTGACCGCTCATCACCCAACTCTTCTCTTATATCTGGTTACTCGGCTCAGCAAAATTTTCTATGGGCGATGCTCGGCGCTGGTCGATCGACTCAAGCGTCAGATTGGTGGCCTAGCGAGCCATTTATTCAACAACGCAAATACAACTCACAGCCTCACGATCTCCCATCTCTCACCTCGCTCTCTTATTCCCTTGGTTGCGTGCATTTGTCGCCCCCGCCTCCTTTCGCGTGCGGTCGAAGACCCCCGCCACCGCAGGCTCGCAGCAACATCGTGACCCCACGCTTTCCTCCGCTAGCAGCTTGCACCTTCTTTCACCCGCCGTTGTTGGCGTCGGAGCCGACTGCAGCATCCTTGCCACCCAGTCGTTGCTTTTTGTGCAGCTAGTTGTAGCAATTTGCTGTGACAACGTAGCCCATGCTCTCGTTGTCATAACAATGGTCGCTGTTGGTCCTAGCGTTAGGTACGGGTGGTTCTAGCATCGACGTCGACGGGTGTCGCAGCTTCCAGCACGTGCTCTCACCGCTTGGAGCATTGTAATCGTCCAGCTGTAGCCTTTTGCCGCTAGTTTCAGCATCCTTGTATGTCGTCCCAACATCGATGGGCGTGGTCCAAGCATCATTGATTTCTGGTCCGAGTGTCACATAGGCATAGTAATCATGTGTTCTATCGTAATAAGATAGGATAACACCAAAATCCAACCCTGGCCAGAGACAAGGGCGTACTACGCCATGGTAAAGGCAAACCCTACGCCATAGGCCATCTGCAACCGGGGGGGCGGGGGTGTGTGACGACGCCCTCAAGAAGGTGATAACGCCTGGCACCACTATCGACTTCAAGAGATGGACTAGGGTTTTCACCTCGGACCCCTAGAATTGTGCGGGAACCCACAACAATGCCTCCCCCCTAGAGGGAAGCGACACCCGTAGGTACCGATGATGCCGGCGCCAAACCCACACACGTACCACCCGTGGGATGAAGGTTGCCGACCCAACCCACAATGGGGAAACTACCTGCAGCAAGCCTCTAGATCAAGACCACGGGATTGCTATCGTAGAAGCCACAACAAAACGAGGGCCATCCGCCATTCCTCCCCATGATAACAACATAGCCAAGAGCAGATGACACCATCGCTGCCACGCTGCTCGCCGCAAAGAAACCGTGCAGCCTCACAATCCAAGACCGCCACCCCGACATCCAAGATGGAGCTCCTTGCCTCGACCGCTCGAGACAAGATGAACTGAGCCCCTTGCAACGCGCCGCTTTCCTCCTACGTGCCCTGCACACAGTAGCGAAACTGGCCGTCGACTGGTTGATTTTGTCATGGATCCATCATAACGATGGACACATACGACGACGACAACGGAATGTGCTTCCCCTATGATGTGCTCCAATACTACTTTCCCTGGCAGGCCTTCCCTGGCATGTTGGTCTACAAGGTCAGATATTGGTCCCATATGTCCTTAGCCTCGTCAGCCACATGCTTCCGGTGCTCCGCCCGTCTGTAACAGAGGCCACTGTATGCCAGTCATGCAACGGTCTCCTGCTCCTAGATAACTACTAGGAGACTACTACTACATGCTCAATCCCGTGATGGCACGGTACACTGGCTGTATTGCTGTACTACCATGTGTTTGTCTTTCGGAGGGGTGGCTAGCTCAAGGGTGAGATGTTACTTTTTTTTTAAACACAGAACAGACCAAATGCTATATATATTCACACCCTACCCCTATGAGTACCTCTCTCCCACTGAATATGTATCGCCGGAAATTCTGAAATAAATTTAGGATAAATGCGGCATCAGGATTTGAACCCCGGAGGACTAAAGATACCACTGCCCTCTTAACCATCCACCGCAGGTTGATTCGCAGGGTGAGATGTTACTGACCACACAGATGCAAGGCGAGGTTTCTTCACTACGGCAGCCGCAAGCAGGTGGTCGAGGAGCCCAAGGAAAAGATATTGCCAATATTAGTGTTCTCATCTTGAATGGGACGATGGGTGAACCGTCAGTTCGTGGCTCGGCATTGTGCCCCGGAGCACCTCTACAACATGATGGCCAGACCGCCTGAAAGCTATGGGTTGCAATTGGCGCAAGTTCTTTTTCATGCACTGCCACGACAACGTCATCATGATCCTACGCCCTCAAAGGAAACTTATGATATGGTCCAATTCCCTCGAGAAACTGGCCGCACAAAGAGCTTGTACGACCTACCTACAAATCCATATTAGAAAACTACGAGAGATGGATAAATATGATGCGACCAATAGTTCACACCTTTTGTTTTAGAAAAACTTCCGATCTATTAATCAACTGTCAAGGTAGTACAGAGAATACCAGAAGTAAAAAATACATCCAGTTTCATAGACCACCTAGCGACGACTATAAGTACTGGAGCAAGCCGAAGATGCACCGCCGTCCTCGCCCCTCCCTCATCAAAACCGGGCAAACCTTGTTGCAGTAGACAGTCGGAAAGTCGTCGTGCTAAATCCCCATAGGACCAGCACACCAGAACATGAACCGCCACCGATAAAGAAAAGCGTAGATCGGAAGGATCCAACATGTAGACACACGAACATAGACGAACGAAGGCATGTATCCACCGAAGACAAACAACGACCGAATCCCGCGAGATCTGCCGGAGACAAACCTCCACATGCCCTTCAACAATACCAGAAATACATGAAGGATGAAGATGAAATCACTAATTAAGGAGTACTTCTTTCAAAGATCACTCCCACCTTCCTAGGTCTCGACAAGTGGCGCACTGCATGCAGGGGCGGAGCCAGAACTTTTGCGAAGCCCGGGCAAACTTAAGCCTGAATGTCTAACATGCAAATAAAAAATTCCGTACTGGGTAGACAATATATACTATGCATCAAACTTGCAAAGCACAAATCCACATTAATATTGAAGTGAAAATACGGACATAACAGTCATACTAATGTAATATTTAAGCGAACTAATATATCAATATTCCATTTCAGAGAGCAAATAAAGTTGTGACTTGACAACAAAAGACACGAAATCAAACCGAAGCATAGAGCCAATCAGCCAAACTAGCCATCTTGCCAACAAAAGTGTAGCCGTCTAAATAACCATGACACCATCAGTATATCCTAGAAGACACTACAGGATAAGAAAATGGATTTGTTATTCACAAAAATTCAGTGTTATGATTTGTTTATTTATTCAAAACAGAGAGCTTGTAACAATAGAAAAGGTTAAATGAAACGTACCAATAGTGTGCTAATGAAAATCACGAGGCAAATGTCCTTTCCGAGACTTCATTGCTGTAAATGTTCGGATAATATCCTTATCATCAACTGACTTGAATAACTCGCGCTCAGTGTAACATATCATCAAGTCGTTGAACCATTCGTTGTTGATCTTGCTACGCAATTTATTCTTGATAATCTTCATTGCTGAAAATGCTCTCTCAACAGATGTTTGTATACCAATAAGCTTGTATACCAATGGAAATACCAGATTTTTCTTAGTTTCAACCATCTTCATGGCCAAACTTTGAACATCATCACAAGTAGAAAAAGAAGCATGCCTTTTCACTTGACTTATAGTATAAGTGAGGAGCTGCTCTCTTATTGTTCCACGATCATCATTAGAGAAGTCTTCATGATAAATTTCAGCAAGATGAGCAAGTTTATCAACATTGAACTTGGAGAAAGAGTCCTTGGGGTCAAGACATGAGAAGCAATCAAGCACACAATTTGCTCCTTCACTAAACCGGTGCTCCATCTCCACACAAATTTTATCAATAGCAACATAAAAAATCTCTGCACGGTAATGGCGAAGATTAGTAACAGTTCTCCTTTCTCTCCTTGAACGACCACGAACTGGTATTACTTCGTCCATATTTGGTACTAGAATACTATTAGCACCAGAAAATTCTTGGACATCACCAAATAAATTATCCTAACCACTCTCTCTGAACGTTGCCAACCGATCCTTGACATCATTAACTAATTCCATGGCAAGAACAATATTGAGATCTTTTCTTTGCAAGACTTTTGAAAGCTCATTTGTGATGCCAAATAACTTCAACATAAGCTTCAGAATGAAAGCTCTCCATTTTTTCTATCAAACCTGCTGCTTGAGATGGTCCACGTCCATATTCATGTACTTTACTAAGCACCTTTAACACGGAGGACCACATTTGATCCAAACGAAGTAAGGTAGTATGATGTGAACCCCATCTTGTATCCCCCGGTCTAGCAAGAGTAGATGATTGGTGCAAGCCCCTTCCAGTAGATATCTCACCACTCTCAAGTCTATCCAGAATATCTTGGTGTTGTGCCTCGGTCACTGCATCCCTTCTCTTGCAAGATGTTGTTGTTGTAGTCACAATCAAGGAGATGTACTCAAAGAAATCATGAATAGATGAGCAACTACTAGCAACAGACACAACCACCAATTGCAGACGGTGAGCATAGCAATGAACATAGAAAGCATAGGGGTTTTCATCTATGATCTTTTTCTGCAAACCATTAAATTCACCTCTCATATTTGAAGCCCCATCATATCTTTGACCCCGTATCCATGAAATTGATAACTTATAATGATCAAGAATGCCATAAAGAGCATCCTTTAGTGACTCGGACGTCGTATCTTTGACATGATGCAAAGCTAGGAATCTTTCCACAACCCTCCCTTTGTCATTCAAAAACCTATAGAAAAACACAATAATGTCAGTTGGTTGCATAGAGAATAAATGACAAACAAACAACAAAATAAAAGTGAAACTAATAACCTAAACATCACAGCCATTTGCTCTTTCACAGATATATCACGTGATTCATCAATAAGCACTGAGAATTGTTTGTCACCAAGCTCTGCCATGATCTTCTTTCTAACTTCATGTGCACAACACATTGCAAGCTCCTTTTGAATGTCACCAGATGTCATTGTGCAATTTCTGCCACCATGGTTAAAGGCATCTCTGACTTGTTCATTCTTAGTTTTTTCCAAATCTATCATCTCTCTAAAGTTTCCCTTGTTTAGAGAAGTATCTGATTCATCATGTCCGCGAAATGCCAAGCCTTGTGCAATGAGATATCTTGAACAACTTACAGAACAAGTTAAACAAATCCTATACATTTCTTCTGATTCCTTGCTTGATCTAGCAAAGTTAATTGCCACACTTTGTCTTTGATTATTATAATCATCATAATGCTTGATGCAAGAGTTGTGCTTACTACCATGACCACCAATATGATCTTTGAAGCCTTTAGATGCATGCTTCCAATCTGTAAATCATTCTTTGCTGAAGACTTCATAACCAAAGTGCTCAGCCCTTCCGGGTTGCTTAAAGAGAAAACAATAAAAACAATAAGCTGCATTCTTCCACTCACTGTATTCTATCCAGTCGTACCTTTTATACCAAGATTTGGAAAATGCTCTTGAGGAACGTGAACTTCCAAATTCAGTACGATGGTATTTATTCAAATCTTGTTGCGTTGGACCCTTCAATATATATGCTCTCCTCACTTGGTCTTGGATATCAGGAGGATACACACAAATTTGTTTCCTCTTTCCCGGATCGCGCTCAATCGCATTTGGATTAAATTCATTGGCAATGTTTGGCGCTGGTGGCTCTACTTCTATTTCAGGCTGCGCATCATTCACATTTCAGTCCTTTACTCTACTTCTACTTCAGGTTGCACATCATTCATATTTTCAGTCCTTGCTCTCTTAACCAAAAACCTCCTCATCTCTGAAATTTAGTGAGTAAAAAAATCTGAAGTTAGTTTTTACACAAATAAGAATATGGATTAATCACAAGTTCATAGTACAGTACAATAAAAAAGCTACTTGCATCAACTACATGTATCAGATTATCAAGTATTTCTTGATGTTGCCAAACTAAAGTGAAATCGGTGAAACATTTCTTAAAATTACTAGAGGAAAGAGTCTGCAACCTGCATACTAGTTTGTCAGTCTAATTAACTTACAGTTTCTGTGGTTTCCAACAGCTAACAAATAGATTTTCTCTTTGGACTATGGTCATAATCATCCCCAATCAAAAGTTCCTAAATAAGCCCTAAGTACATCAATCTCATTATCTCAACCCAAATCAGTTATTAAGTACGTGATCTTACCGGAAGTCGAAGAAAAGGAACTGCCTCAGCATTCAGGAGAGGAAGGGCCAAAGGAGGGGACGACCGTGGCCACTACCGGCTCACCGTCGGCCTGCCGCTCGCCCAGCCCCAGATAGCCGCCTCGCCGCCTCGCCTTCAAGTCCCTGCTGCACTTGGGAGAAACCAAAGAGACGCGAGTACGCGAGAAGCCGAGAAGGCGAGAACTGTCTGGGCTCTGGAGCGATCGATGGTATTCCCTGTTGCCTCGTGGGCTGGAGCGAAGCGATCGATGGTATTCTTTTTTTTAGTGGGCTGGAGTGATCGGGACGTTCAAGTAAATAACTGGGCTGGGCTGTGAAGGAGGCCTAATCCAGTTTTGCCAGGGTAAATCCACTCCGTATCCAGCGGTTTTACATATTGTGGTACGACCACTGTTGCCGTCGGAGTGCCAGCGAGCCCGGTCAACTGCCCAGGGTCGCTGGGCGCTCGCTCCGCCACTGACTGCATGTGCGTTACTTATCACAGAAGCAAAACGATGCCTCTCATGGAAGGAAAAAAAGAAGAGAAAATACGTTTTTTTTTCGTTTCCGAGAGACACGGACATGCTTCTCTTGGAAGCAAAACCACGCCTCTCGCGGAAGCAAAACCGTGCCTCTCATGAATTAAAAATAAAAGATAAACCACGTTTTATCATTTTTGAGAGGCATTGCCATGCCTCTCGCGGAAGCAAAACTGTGCCTCGCTCACGAAAAAAAAGAGAGAAAACACATTTTTTCCGTTTTCAAGAGGCACAGAGTTTTTCCAGGCAATTTTTTTTCTCAAAAACTAAGAAAGACAGGTGAAAAACTGAAAAGCCGAAAAACCAGGAGAAAACCATCTAAAAAACCAAAAACGCGTGCCAAAAATAAAAAAACAAAAACCGGAGGGGGTGCACAGAGCGCGACACGTGGCGGCAGCTGTGGCGCGCTCTCAGCCCACCTCAAGTGATCGTTTGCAGGCTCCCACATGTGCACTCTTCAATTAGTTACAAAAGGGACGGGGACTTAAATCCTGCAGCGGCTAGGATTGGGGAGAGCGAAGGCAGCTGGATCCTACAATGCGGTCATCGCAGGCCTATCGGGACAAACGGGTGCAGACCCCCTGCGGTGGTGACGACGACCAAGCCTCTGTTGGCGGTGTCCTCCGTACTCAACTAGTTACAGATCCAGAAACAACCATTGCCATGGCCGACCTCCACCACCAGATTTCGCAGCCGGTCGTCGACTTCCACTGCGCCGCCACCAAGAACTCACAGCCTCCTCGCGCATCTCCTCTGTCCGGCGTCCAGGAGCGCCGCGACCCTGCGCTTCCCTCCGTATGAACCGCCTCGGCCTTGTGCATGCAACGGAATTAGCATGTGCCCGCCAGGCCGTGCGGTCACTGGCCGATGAGTTTCTGCAACAACGACTGAGTTGCAAACGGCGACGACGTGGTGTTGCGACATCATGTTTCATTGCAAAGTTTTTTGCAACATCGTCCGTGTTGCAAAAGGATTCCTGAAACATTATCTATGTTGCAAAAAAAAGTGCGTACATTTTCTTTCTACGACACAACCTTTGTTAAAAAAGAAAAATCTCGTGACAATCTATGTTTCAAAAAAAATCTCGTGACACAATCTATGTTGAAAAAAATAAAATAAAATTTCGCAACACAACCTCTTTGCAAATGTTTCCGCAACAAGACATTTGTTGCAAAGTAGAGCAAGACGTTCAACCGTAAGATTGTGTCAGATCTAATGGCTCGCGAGGCGGCGGGTCTTTTAAAAAGATCTGTCGGCAGATGTGCAGCCCCCTCCCCCCCCCCAGACAAAAAAAACTCCAAAAATACTTTACTACCAAACGCACCCTCAATGTGCAGCAAATTTTTACCTTGGCCTGCAATCGAGTGACCCAAAGAAAAGTGGCTAGGGTTTCACGCCATCGCCGTAGCCGTCGCCTCCCACCGCCGCTGCCTCCCATCCCCGTCGCCACTCCACACCGCCGCCCCTCAGCCAACCCCGACCACGTCCTCTGCGCCTACCGTCTAGACAAGCGCCTAGGGTTTCACGCCGCAGCCATCGCCGTCGCCATGCACCTCCCTCCACTGCCGCCTCCACCCCCCTGACCACGTCCTCTGCCGCCTACCGTCGCCTCCAGAAACGTCTCCTTCGCCAGCAGATCGACGCCGCCGCCCAGGCCCAGCTCGACCTCCTCCCTCGTCCCACGGCCGTATAGTTTGATCGAGATGCTGCACGAGAAGCCCGTCCAGATTGGCCAACTGGCCGATGATGGAGATGCGGCAAACAAGGCGTGGACAGGGGAGAAGAGGCGCCGCAACGTACCCCCGTCATCATCCGATGCTCCTGCCACTGTCCAGGACCATGGAGACATGGAGGACACAATCCAAGGGGGTCAAGATCCGATTCCTCATGCAGCAGACATGGAGCCGCTGCTCAGAACAGATTCGGCGCAAGAAACAAGCCAGGATTGCTTCGGGCCGGACGTCCTTATCAGCGAGGAAGACGAAACCCGTTATGCTCAACTTTTGCGTCCCAACATTCCTCTTCCTCGTATGGACCTGCCACTTTATATGACATGGGAGGAAGAAGACAAGATAGAAGCGCGCCTTGGACGCCTTCGCATCACTTATTACAAGGTACCTACATGCTGTATCAATCAGTCACCGCTCACTTCAATTCACGTATGTCTTTTAAAATTTGTAGTTGTGTGCCATAGTAGCAAATCCAGCCCTCTGGTTTGGTATGTGTGGATGATTTTTTTCATGTTTTTATCACCTATGTGTAGGCTGTGAAGCCGGAGTGCGCCCGTGAACGTGAGCTTAAGGAACCAGAAGAATACACTGATGCTGAACTTGGTAAGGAGTTGTACTTTAAGCGGTTAGAGGAGGATGAAAGTTTTGAGTGGTTCGTCCATCCTGATGATACCTATAAGGCTGGATTGAATGACTACCAACGGATTGCCCCTCGTAATTTTGTAAGTGTACTGTCTATATCTACATCTAGTCATCCAGTTGACTACTTTGGTTATTATTATCATAATCATGGGTGTTCAGAAACTATTTCAACACACACCGTGAAATCCGACAATCAGTAAGGTAGTTCATTTTGCTTCATTGGCTCCAACCACAGCTGCAACGTTAGTATAAAAGTTAAGCCATGAGTTTGTGGTACGAGTTAAAACTGTTTTCGAACAGAAGATGATGATTGTATGACTGGCATCACCATATTCTTTGCTGTGGTTTATGAACATTGAGTTTGTATCTATTGCCCTTGCTTTGTGGTCACCGATGGATGATAGTACTTGCGGTGTTGGATTTGAAAAGTTTGCCAGTTCTTTTCTGTTTATTCAAACTTCAGACAACTCTAGGTGCTGATTTTTATTGGTGCCCCCTTAAAATTGGTTGCTTCTTAGCCATTTCATATTTAACCTTAACTCGCAGTGAAGTGCTACGAAGTGTATCCCACATTCCCACTTGGTTCTTGAGCCTCCTTGATTTGCCTTGGTTATAAGGCTGAGGTTCAGTATTAGATCACAAAAATATCATGATTTCAATGACCATAGGGAGCAGTCGAAGGCTCAGAGCTATGTTACCTTGTATGTTTTCACAAACATTGCTATCTTCAAACTTCTAATCTCTTTGATTTCGTGCTGGTAACTTTGGCTACTGAAATTAGTTGACATTTGAATTGCTTCTGAATTATATGATGACGGTGTCTCAGTGGATTGACTTGTTAAAGGTCATTTGATTATATATGGACATGGTACTATTTCTAGCAAGCCAGACTTTACTAGGAAAAAATGTGGATCCTTAGTCAGTTACTTCTGTAGACAAAGTATGTCATCTCACTTCAATGTAGCCATTGTGGGACTCTTGTTCCTTTTCAGACATTTCATCTAATTATTGTTCTTTTTTTTTGTAGCTGCCTTATAGCGGTCGGAACCTGTACCGCTATCACGATGAGTACCGCTCACGTTATCATACATATAAAATTGATGCTGTTTATGTCAAGTATTATGCAGAAATTTCAAAGAAAATCAATGTATGCATTATGTGATCAATCTGTTGGAATTAAAAATACTACGAGTGGCTGGATCGTTTTTAAAGTGATAGACTTCTATCTTGCAACAGTGGATTACAGAGTATTTGCATCTGGATCGCAGCACCAAGGAAGTAAGTATGCCCCCCAGGAAATCACGAAATTAGTCCATATACATACACATGATGATTAACTTCTTTTCACTTCAGTGGTTTGACAAGGATACTAGAGCATGGAGGCAAGCATTGAATATTGCAACTGGCTTTCCCCATATGACTGTTCGTTTAGCTGCTTTTGCTTATAATGTAAGATATCTTGTCTTTTGCTAATTGAGGCGTTGATCGCTGGTGTTAGTAACAATCTGGTCAATTTGATTCAGGAGTACATTCTTGAGATGGATAAAGATGCGTCCCTCAAGGACATAGATCTTCTCTATTTCGAGATCTGGAGGCGTGTCGCTAAGAAAAATGTTGGCATCCTACTTCATCAAACATTTGTGTAATAGAGCACTACTGACATGCTTTGTGATTATGCGTCTTTCTTATGGTTTCACAAATATTTCAGTTAAGTTATATGGATGCTGTGAAGGAAGTATATGAAATGGACAAGTTCGATGTACACAAAAGGAGACTAGATGGTGAACTGAAAGGGGTTCCTGCCATCGCAACAATAAAAGAATACGTAAGTTGGTGTCTTAATTTGGGGCTGTTGTGCAGATTTGTATGGCCCCCTAACTGTGACTTTTTGTTGTCAAAAAGAAATATGCAACATATTGCCAATATCTAATTTCATCTGTTTATCTTTCTAGATGCACTATGTTGTCCGACAAGGTGGCATTGACGCGAAGGTAAGTAGGGTACTGTAGGTTTGACATGGTGATACATATTTAACTGCAATATGTTGCTGATATTGATATGGCCTTTGTGTAGACCGAAGAGGATAAAGCTCGGGATGTGTTTAGGAAGTTATCTGTCAGTATGGTATTGTCTTGATGAATCCTCTATGATTATTTGTTTTGTTTTGAGGAAAAACCCTCTGAATTTATATGTGGCCATGATTGTTGTTTGTATATAACTGGTTCTCTTGTTCAGCATAAAGCAATGAACATGGCTCAGTACGCTCAGAAAAAGTTGGATTTAGCAGATGAGCTGAAGTTGGACAAAGAGGTATGCTAATAACTGTATTTATTGTCAAAGTAACGTTGTGTCCCGAGATTTAAGGGAAAAAATAAATAGAAATTTATGTGCACACATTTTTGCAGGGTGGAGTTGTTCCATTGGAAAGACCTTTCGAGTTCTGAGTAATGGAAAGAAGAGATTTGTCACTTTTGGCCTGAAATGAGTGTATTATCCATTATCTCATCTGACAGCAAGGCAGAACTACTATAATGATTGTATTACATAAGCAGCCCATCAGTCTGAAATTGTGGATGATGCTTGGATTTAGTTTACATTTGTGGTTTCTGAAAACAAGGGAGTGCTTGGTGGTCAACGAGGTCACCTAAGTCGTAATCCTAATACTTGCAAGTTTAACCGTGGTAGAGGACAGTTGTATGAAAAAGGTGGACATAAAGTTGTAGAAGCAAAGTGGGCTACGTTGTCAATCTGTCAGCAGTGGAAGAGGCGGCATCAGACTTGGTTCAAATTTCAGCCAATGAATTAGAGGAGCCAAAGCTGAAACGGAGGTTTAAGGATTGAAGAAAATAGACGAAAAGAAAGGAACTAGCAGTGACAACTTTGCAAATCATGCTCGCTCAGATCCAGGTACATCAAATCAAGCTCTGACATCCATACGGAAATCCAGCTCAAAACGGACACTATATTCGGGTGCATCTATGCATGTCACAGGCTTTTCAAGTGAGTTCGTATCGTAGAATTCATACCCAGACACACATACAGAAGATGGCACAATCTTTGGCACTTCTGTAGTTAATTACACTCCAATCAAATTACATTATCTTCGGTTTTATATGTTCCCTCCTTTTCAGTTTAACTTGGTCTCAGTAAGCTCTTTGGTTGATCACATGAATTGTCGGTTCTCTCTTGATCGTGAAAATTGTTTGATCTAGGAGAGACTGATTGGAAAGAGACTTGGGATTGGCATCAGGCATAATGGGCTATAATCTTGGACAGAAACACAATGGATGATGTAGTCTGCATTGCATTGATTTGATGGTTGTTGCAACTGAAGAGGAGGGTAATTCAATACTTGTACATTGTCGGTTGGGGCATGTTTCTTTTAATTCAATACTTGTACATTGTGGGTTGGGGCATGTGTCTTTTGATACTATGACGAAAGTATTCCCAAATGTAATGTGTAAGGCTTTGTTCGATTACACCTCCTGTCAACTCCCAAGGGGATTGGAGGGGATTTGACTTAGTATATGAGATTTAATCCCTGACAAACCTCTTCAAATCCATGTGAACCAAACACAGCCTAAGGTGGACAAAGCTAAATTAGTATGCGATACATGTGAGTTTGAGAAACACACAAGGTGGGCTCCGTAGTGTGCTATACGTGAGTAGGGGGCTCCGTGTTTTCCTTTATGTTAATCCACTCAGATGTGTGGACTTGTCCACTTGTTTCTATAAGTGGAATAATGTATTTTGTCACCTTTATTGATTATTATTTGGCATGACTTGGGTATATCTCTTATGGAACATAATACTGAGGTGCCTCAGTGCTTATAAGATTATTTATGTGAATATGTTTGACATATGTTTAACACGCATGTTGAGACGATCTCAACTGGGAGAGAATATGCGAATACAAAATTTAACAAATTTCAAGCTGGCTTGACCATAGAGCGGGCACATGCGCACTTTAGCGCTATCATGGCGGAGGAGCAGCCAATGTTAACAGCATTTGCTGCCGGAGGGCCAAATCTATGGTGAGCTCGCGAGCGAGGAGGCCGAGGCGGCCATGGTCGCGGAGAACACCAACTTTGTAGCCGAGAAGCAGGCGCTGTAAGATGCGCCGCCTGCAATGCGGTCACCACATAGTCGGACGCAGAGGCGCTGGCGGTGCAGGGAATCGCGGTTGAGAACGTCAGCAGCTTCGTGCAAAGTTCGCCCAGCATGTTGGAGTCCGGAACACCTCCAGCTGCACGCTCACTCTTTCTCTCTCGACAAGAACGCAAGGAAGAAGAAGAAGAACAGTGGAGCACACAAAGGATTTTCCGGCGACGAACGCCTGCATCTTGACCTATTATTTCTCTGGACTCCCATGAAACAAACGCGTGAGTACGTGTGCTTAAGTAGCATACGGGCACACACAAAAATGCACTCAGCTGGAGCAACAACCTGCCCAGATTTTGTGCCACTCACGCACTAACCAACTAACCGACGCATGCACTATCCGGCCACCACATGAGGCCACTAACTAACCATGCACACACACGCACTAAGCTCAGCTCTCCTTGATTCGCTCCAACGTCTCAGGGCATGTACAATGGTTGATAAGATAGTCTTATCTTAAATTTTGCATGTAATTTAGAGATAACAAAAAAACATGTCTACAATGAGTCATCTCTTAGCCTTATCTTCCGTAACTAATTATTCCTAAAAATATGATGAAACATATTGTGCTAAGAGATCATCTCTTATCTTCTCTGAAATAAGAGAAGGCAAGTCTTTTCTTATGATTTCTCTCTCCTCCACCTCATCATTTATCCTACGCGGCATTGCTAAGATAGAACCATTGTACATGCCCTAAGGACTAGGCCTATCACGCAGCTAACAAACTCCATGCATGCTGCAACTACTTGCCAAGCCATGGCGCACACCATTGCCTGACCTAGACTGCGCATGGACTCACGCGCCACCGGGGCATACACGCACGTACGTGTTATAGAGCCGAAAACATACCTATGGACTCGGCACGGCCGCGAACCAGTGCCTGGCTCGACCAGCACGCACACTGGTCAGCACCACCGGGGCTTATTCCAACAAAGACTGTGTGTCGCTGTGATTTAGTTTTCAGTATCGATGGTCAGATGTGCAGCATCGTGTGCATGTCGGGCGCAGAACGCAGTTCGCAAAGAACGCTGCAACACAGCCGACGAGTTCTGGACGATTCGCAGATGATGTAGCGAATCAGGCCGTCGATGCATGGATCAGAAGTGACCGGCACCCTTGAATCCTCCAATCGTCCACAGTTCGTCCGGAACTGTCGTCCGTACAACAATTTCTCAATTAAAGATAGTATAACCGCACCTAAAGTGAGCCCTCACAACGAATTGGGTTTTCGGCCGTCCGTTTTATCGATTTGGCCGTTTATGTCCGTCGGATGCGTGTGGGGCGCTGCTTGCGTGCTGTCCTAGGGGCAGCTACTCCCGTGACCTTTTTGGGCACCTCTCCTTGATTGGGCCAGTAAGCGAGCGGCCAGGCCAAGCGGCCCATCGGGTAGGGAGCAACTCCCTTCGCTCCGTACCCTGCCGACTGCCTTCCACGCCGCAACCCCCCAGCTTTCTCCCTTTGCATCGTTCGGGATCAGCACCGCGGCACCGCGCACGATGGGCGCACCACAGTGCCAGTGTGGCGTCGTTTCGGGCCACAGCACGCGGAGTTCCACTTCCTGTCACGGTGGCACCCCAACCCTCCCAATCTGATTGTCGCCGCCGCCACGAGAGAGAGAGGGGATGGCAACTGCGACGGCGGGTGAACTCCTTCTTTTCCATGGTTCCAAACTCTCAGAGAAGTCAGGAAACCTATCGCTGCCCGCGGTGGCGAATGGTGATAGGCAGGAGACAGACTGTGCATGGCGCGGCAATGAGATCGACGGATCTCAAGCGGCCTCCACAACAATCTTGCCATCCCCTGCAGTTGCGAGGAAGAGCAGTCCTCTCACCACACACCGATTGTCCATCCCCACTGAGGTCAACCAGTAGGAGAACGTACTAAATAAGAGCAGGTTCCATCAGATCACATTCACCTCCTTCCATTTTGCTGTTCTTGCTTTTCTTTGTTGTACAAGCCAATATATTCAGCATTTGCCATTGTTTGTGGTTCCTAATTAATCTTGGGCCAAATGGAAGAGTACCAATTAAGCTGCACACATTCCCTGGGCTTCGTGAATGCCTATTGCTGTAATTAACTCATTGCCTTTAGTTGGAGTAACCTAACTTTGCCAACCATTGGTACTCATTGCCTTTACCAACAAAGTTTGACAAGGCAGTATTCGAGGGAGTGTAGGAGGCAAAGGGCATGCTCTCCCTGACCCTCTCTCTTTAGAGTTGATAATGTGAGCACACAATTTGATGAAATATAGAATTTCGGTAGTACAATTGATATGTCTTTAGATAGGTGTGCGTCCGCCTCTTTTGATCAAGGAAACGAACACCATATGTGCTGTCGCTACTGTTTCGCCTCCGAGTTCATGTGTTTATATCCAAGATGCGACCATTACCTTGACCCCCCTTTTCCCTGTCAACGGCATCGATACCAGCAGTTGGTTCAGCGGCAGATTTCCTGTCGGTACGGCTGCTTCCGTTAACATCAGTATGTTCTGTTATTTGATGATTGTGGATTTCTGTATGAAGATGCATAGGCACGTGCAAGTTTTGATGCTCGGTTTGTAGGAACTGTGCATGCTGGTTATTCAATTGTCTCCACACTATTAGGATCTGAACCAATGAGCTTTATACATTGATGTTGAATCCTCTTACGGATTAGCTTTTGACGCAAAAGCTGACAGTAAGTGTTGTATGACCTGTTCAAGAAATCAACACCATTGTGATACAAGACGGGCTGATTAACAAGGATAGTGGATAAACACTCATCTCCTTTAAAGTAAAAAATATTGTTCCTCTGTTGGTACATTTTTGTGTGTATGATCGCTGATGAATAATCTGAGTTGTGATTCTTGTGTGTTGACATGGTGTAGGAGGAATTCTGGCTGGCGCTTTTCAAGATCAGTAAGACCGAGAGTTTGCTGATCGTGTAAGTCTACATTGCGCGTGTATACACGGATTTGCTGTTTGTATTGTACAACAAAAATGTATTTCTGTTTTTTTGTACATAATGTAATTATTGTGGAGTCACTCTCACTCTTGTTTTGGCATATTACTTGGATATTGAAAATAAAGAACACACCATTTAACATTCTGTAAGAATCGTTTGCAGTGGACAAGAGGAATCATTGTACTCAACAATCAACTCTCTTTTCCTGTCAGTGAGGACCATAGCATGGACTTACTGTAGCAGGTGCCATTAACGTCCATACTCCATCGTTGTAACCGGTGTTCTTGTGAAGCTTACCATAGAACATATGTTTCAGGTACAAATTTGTTGGCTCAAGTACCATCGGAAATTTCTTAGGACTATTTGTGTCTCAATGTTTTTCTATTAACATCCGGCATGCATGTATGCTTTTTATTGGTTGGATGGATAACCCAACTAACTAAGGAGCCGACTCTTTTTTTGCTAGGCTCTGAACAATGTAAATAGTATTATTCACTAACATTGATTGGAAAGGTATGTAGCATTCTTTACTTTTTGAGTTAAAAATACTTTAATTCTGATTTTGAAATTGTGCTAACATTGACTTTAATTTTCATTTAACACTGCACTATGACGTATGTTGTTGGATTCAAATGTGGATTTTCACATTGATAACTTCATAGTTGAACAACTTGATGTGGCTGGTGCAACCAAAAGGAATCCATCGATCTTTGACGTTCAATTCAGACGTACGTTAGTTGGTGAGCGATTGTCTGCCTTCTCCATAATATTATTGGGCAAAATCTCTCGTGCACTACTGCTCTGAACTAGAATTTGCTCTGATGCTTCATGTTTTCAATTTCATTTAGACCGAAGTGTTGGAAAATCAGATCATCTGCCCTCATGTATCATTTGTATGTGTGGGAAGCTTCCTGTTGTATTATTACTTAGGCTTAGAATGTAGATTTTTATGCAAATGTTGTTGTAAACCAGCTGTTGAGTGACTTAATTTTGGCCGGCTTTTCACATCTTATTTTATGCAATTGCTCGCACCAATTGAAGCCCATTAGACCAAAGAAAAAATGTGTACTGCCAAACTAATCAATACTTTCTTTACAAGCCAAATAAATTCACCATTCATCTCTCTTATGCTAACAAATATATGGATCATATCTGCAAATGTAATTAAAGTTCATGATTCGTGTCTTTCTATATATATTTAAAAAATCCAAATAGATGGGCGCAGCAACGCGCGCCATCAATGATCTAGTAGGCATGAACAACCAACCCAATGCAAATGTAGACGTATGTGCTCGTATCGAACTCAGATATAGAAAACCAACTCGTTTTCAAAAGCACGACGAAGTACGTAGTATCCCTTGACTTAACTACAAATCGTACATGGATACTAATGATTCTTTTTATTTAATTAATGGAAACACGGATATGAATTCTAACATGACTCAAACTAGTACTACTACTCTAAAGTACAAACCAAATAGGGCTGCACACCAATACCAAAATCACTAATTCAGGAGTACTCGTTCTGGTGTTATATGTATATGAATCAAGGCTGCACACCAATACTGAAATCACTATTTGAGCAGTACTCATTGTAAAGATCACTCCCATCTTTCCGGCTTGTGACAAGTGGTGCGCCGCATGTGCGCCACTTATCGCAACCGGGGAGTTTTTCCTTTTTTTCATAGATCCGTTTATTTAAAACGTTCTATCTCTTACACGTGCGTCCAAAACTCGAGCCGTTTTCACCGTTGGATTTCTCGTGTCGAGATCTTCAAAACTAAATACCATGTTCATAGGTTTTGATGAATTTTTTTCACGAAAAAAAACGGACGAAGAAAACCAGAAGAAAAAAGAACCAAGAGCACGGGTTTTTTCCCTTTCCGAAAGAGGCACGCCCGTGCCTCTCATGAAATCACAATCGTGCCTCTCACACAAGAAAAATCATGCCTCTCGCGGAAGAAAAAAAAGAAGAGAAAACGCGTCTTTTTCGTTTCCAAGAAGGCACGATTGTGCCTCTCGTAAAAGCACAACCGTGCCTCTCGCAGAAGCAAAATCGCGCCTCTCGCGAAAGAAAAAAAAACAGAAAACACGTTTTTTCCGTTTCCGAGAGGCACGGCCGTGTCTCTCACGAAAGCAGAACCATGCCTCTCGCGGAAGCAAAACCGTGCCTCTCTCGGAAGGAAAAAAAACACAATTTTTTTCCGTTTTCGAGAGGCACGGCCCTCTCGCGAAAGCACAATTGTGCCTCTCGCGAAAGGAAAAAAACAGAAAACGTGTTTTTTCCGTTTTCGAGAGGCACCGCCGTGACTCTCGCGAAAACAAAACCGTGCCTCTCGTGAAAAAACAAGCTTTTTCGTGCAAAAATAATTTTTTGAATTTTTTTTGGTCTAAAAGTTAAAGAAGATCGGTGGAAAACCGAAACATCGAAAAACCCCGAAAAAATTAATTTGAAAAGCCAAACGCATGCGGAAAGATAGAAAAACAAAATCCGAAGGAAGCACCCAGAGTGCGACACGTGGCAGGCGGCTGTTGAGAGCGCATCAAATGACGCTGATTGTTGTGAGGCTCCCGAAGGAGTGCTCGTCAACTAGTTGCTCTTCACCAATACGGTCGAATCAACAAGAGAAGAAAAATACGCCTCTTGTACATGGGCCTGGCCTCTTCGATTCTACAATGGTGCTTCTTGAGCGGAAGATCCTCCACATCGTGGTTGGCAGCCTTCCTGATCAAGACAAGTGCGCCCGCTGCCGTACCGACGGCTATGTCCGCCGTCCATGGTGCACAGCCGTGGGCGGCCATGACCCCATAGCACGCCGGCTGCCTTGGATCGCCGGATGGGATAAGTTCATCATCGCCTCCTACAACAGCCACACCCACCCCCTCCCTGACAACGCCACGTGCGTTGGCTCCCCTGACCAGTGGCTCGCTCTCGACCTAGGACAGAAGCACACCAGAGACAACGAGGAGCAACCGCAGTACTACATCGTGCGCAACTATGTCCTGCATGATCCTTTCTCAAATAGGCCCCTGCTGCTGCGTGAGCTCGACACCGTCATCGTCGATGACGGGTCTCTCATCCGTAAGTTCCTCATGCGGCCCACGGTTGATGACTTCATCGCCGTCATCACCAACAATAGGAAGCATCCACTCATTTTGTTCCAACGCGGGAAGGCTGTGTGGTCGCTGGACCCACCCACAACTCCATATATCTTCCTCATTGGCATCGCGTTTCTTGATGATAAATTGTATGCCATCACCACAGATGAGGACCTCATCGTCCTTGATCTTGCATTGGATGCAGACAGAAGGCCCGTGGTTGAGCGCTTGGGAGATTAGACGTAGCTGTCACACCGGCCTCCTGAGGAGAAGGGCTAACGCGATCGTCACTTGGTGCACGGCGACCCGGGCGACTGGATGCCGCCGGACGTGAGAACGGCCGTCACCCCCGGTGATCGCCAGAAGGTGGGCGGGCGTTTTTGGGCGCTCGCGGAGGAGGATAGCGGGGATGAGGATGAAGACGGCGGGCGCTCCGGCAGCTGGACGGAATATTCACCGACTCCCTCAGATGTGATTTGTGAGGCTTTCGATCCCGGCTACGAGGAGGAAGAGGTGGCGCAGATTGTGGAGGCGGTGGTCCCCCAGAGGATCCGGCGAGGACCGGGCTGCGTCACGGAGAGAACTTGGAGTTGCTCCGGCGCGTCGTACACCGGAGGACGGCCGCGTCTGCATCTCGACCTTGGAAGGGACCAATTCCCAAGGTAAGTGTCCCAAAACTTACTCTTTCCGATTTTATTCCTCCGGAAGCGTGGACGGTGGTAGAGAGAAGGAAGAAGGGCGGCCGTGCGGTGGTCGGCCGGCAGCAGACGGCGCCGGCGGCGTCGATCCCGATAGCGGCGGCTAGGGCGGCTCGTTTGAACGCGCTGATTGGCACTGTTGGGCCACCGGTGGTATCTGGGCCGCCTTCGGCTGGGTATGAGGCCCAGAATGAAGGGGTCGCAGGTGGGCCGGTGTCCTTTGGGCCGGATTCAGTAGGGTTATCGGACGAGGCGGTCGTTTACGTGCGAGAGGCATGCAACGATCCGTCGAATCCCTCAGTTCCCGTCGTGCGCCGTAGGGTGTGCCGAGTTCCTCGTCGTCGTACAGATCGTGGGGGCCGTGCCCGTTGCATCCCACCGCTGCTCATGGCGGGTCGGGGGAATGCGGGGAAGAGCACGGCTGAGCCGGCTGGGTCGGCCCGTGCCGGTGTGCTGCCGCCGCCTGTCTCTGGAGGCGGCTGTGGTGTGGAGGTGCCACCGCCGGCAGTGGGGTTCTGGCCGCGGTGCCGGCGTTATTGCGGCAAACCGTAGCGTGCCGCTGGCGGATCGGGGCGTGGCGCCTCGTGCTCCTGGCCGCGGGGCTGGAGCTCCCGGATTCCGCCCACCGGCCTCGGCTCATGTCGTGGCCGCGGGTAGGGGAGGCTTCGTCCGCCCGCCAGCGCCGGCTCCCCTTCCTATTTTGGGACGGGGCGGTGGCCAGGAAGCTCGGCCGCCTGTGCAGAGTCCGGCGGTGCAATCTGGGACTGCGGCCGTGGGGCGGGGTGTTGCGCAGGTAGTTCCTCGTGCCGCGCCTCCGCCTCACTATGTCGCGGGTCCTGTTGGTCCTCGGCCTCCTGCGCCGGGTGTGGCTCCGGATGGACGCGGTGGTACTGCCCTTGTGGCAGTGCAGGCGCCTTCGGGCGGTCCGCCCCGTGTTGCTCCTCAGCCGCACGACGAAGCAAGGCCGGCTCAGAACCGCATGGGGCCGACACAGGCGAGGCAGAATTCTAGCAGAGTTTCACATGATCCACCCCGAGGCCAGTGGGGGGATGATGGGTACGATGCATTTGGTGATGGACAGCACCGAGGGTCCTCTTCCACGGGAGGAGGCCGTGGACATGCCTGGCAGAGTGACGGGTCTGCTGAGAGACCGTTTCTTGGCCCTGCAGACGGATTTGTTGAGGGGGCCTCATGCCCGGACCACCGACAGAGAGGAGGCTATCGTGGCTATCGTGGTGGCCGGGGCGGGGGCCGTGGGAGGTTTCGCCGACCGCCTCCGCCTAGGGCAGCTGCTGACCCTTCGGCTTCGGCAATGGAGACCGACCACGTTTCCTCAGAGCTTCCACCCCAGGCGATGGAGGTGGTGAATGCTTTGGCCATTGTTGAGATTCCTGATTCTGGGACGGGAACAGAGGCCACTGACAAGACTGATGCAGAGAGGGCGTCCAAATATGCGCGTAAGAAGGAGAGGATGCTTTGTTACCGGTGTGGTGAGAAGGGCCATTTTATCGCTGAATGCATGGCCGAGCTGTGTGAGTCTTGTGGTAAGCCTGCACATACCTCGGGGGATTGCCCGCTTCTGCGTGAGCAGGTTCCAGCTCTTACAGTGTATGGAGTATATTGTGCCGAGCTGATGTTCTTTGAATCCCCAGCTGCGAGAGAGATTCCAGTTGATACTCAGAGCCTGACTACTGGACTGGTGAAGGTTAACCAGGGAGATGTCTCTGAGGCTCAGATCATGCAAAGGCTTCAGGAGCTGGCTCCGGGAGATTTTCAATGGGAGCTTATCTCCATTGAAGAACGCGTATTCAGGGTTGACTTCCCGTCGGTAGAGGACCTGCGGCGTCTGTTGAGCTTTGGGATGTGTAAGGTGCCAGGCACTAATTGCATTTTAGAGTTTCACGAGTGGAAGAAAGTGGAGCCTAAGGGGAAGCCTCTCACTCAGGTGTGGTTACGTTTTTTTGGGGCACCCTCTGAGGCTCTGACAGATGTTCGTGTTGTGGCTACTATGGGTATCATGGTTGGTAAAACGGAGAAAGTGGATATGGCATTCACTCGCGCCCAGGGGGTGGCCAGATTGCGAGTTAGTGTTTTGGACATCGAGTTCGTCCCGGATGTGGTTAACTGGACCTATAAGAGAGAGGTGTTCCCCCTTGAGATTGAGTTTGAGGACGCCGAGTTGTTTGCTGAGGCGGTTAATGGTGCTGATGTGGATATGCATGAGGGGGACGATAATGCTGGTGCTAGGGAGGAACCGACTGATGAGGCTGGACGAGAGTTGTCCAACGGATCAGGATCAGTGGCTCAGGTGCCCGAGACTGGATCCGGGGTAGAGCCGGCCCCAGCTATGTCGGTGCCTAAGAGCACATTGCGGTTTGGATCTTTTCAGCCGGCGTCTGCTCCTCCTAGGCTTTGGAGCGATCGGGTGGACTCTGATGATGCTTTCGAGTGCTCGCTCCCGGTGTTGGATTTTGGATCTGCTGTCCGTCCCGTGGTAGGAGGCCACAGGATGGGCCTCTCCGAGACGACCCTGGGGAGGGGGAGGGACGTGGAGCCTCAGGTGGTTCCGTTCCTCCCAGGGTCCCCTGCGCGCTCGTGCAGCCAGGTGGCGGCTGATTTAGTGGTTCTACCGAGGGGGGGGGGAGTTCGCGGCAGGCGGCCACGACTTCCTCTACATCTACCCTCTTGCCGGTGATGGCAGCCTCGCCGTCGTTGGCCGGCCGAGGAGGGGTCCGTCTGGGGCAGGTGGCCTCGGACGTTTCCCGTGCGGGTCCAGTTTCTGCGGCGGTCTCTCCTGAGGAGCTGGGCGGGAGTCAGGGGCAGGTGGCCCCGGTCCTTCCGGCGCCTCCGGCTGTCGGGACGGCGACGCCCTCAGGCTTGAGGACTGTGGTGGGGGGGGGGGGCGGGGTGGTCGGGCAGGCGGCTCCGGCACCTTCTCCCCCCGGCTTCCTGTCCGTCCGACGGGGGAGTCCTTCGCCGCTGCCTCCTCCGAGTGCCGCTACTCGGGAGGAGGTTATTGCCTTTGGCGGGATCCCCGACCCGGTCTCTGAGGGGAGACGGATGAGTTCTTGTCTCCAGGACCATCCGGAGGTTGATGATATGCAGCAAAGGTGCGCTATGAGGGTGGCCAAGCTTCGTGACATTGAGGTCACTACCGGTATGTCTGTCAACGTATCCAATTCTATTCTGCATTTTTCTACGGATGAGATTATTCATAATGCAAATCAAGTAGGGGTTTTGCTAGGGAATACCAATTCTGAAATTTCCAACTCGGTTAATGATCTCCTTGATCTGGAAGCGGAACGCGCTTTAGAAACCATTCGAAACCTAGCGGCAGTGAGGCCTATGAATGATGCTGAGATTGATGCGTTGGGGGTGAGAGTGCTTGACAATTTGTGTGCGGACCTTGCACCATCCACTAATGAGTCCGACGAGGAGGAGGTTAGTGTAGAAGTTGTAGTGAATCAACCACCCGAGCCCGGTTATGAGGACTGGATGGTGGACAATGATAAACCCAAACGTAAGTGGAAGTGGAAGGTGTATCCCGCATCCGTGGTGCGTAGGAGTGCTAGGATTCGTACGGCAAAAAAATTTCATGATGACTTAAGAAAGGAATCTTTTGGAATAGCAGAGGTCTGAAGGACTTGGCTAAAAGAAGGTTTCTCGCTGAGGCGTCTCTGGAGCATCGATTAGATTTCATTGCTCTCTCTGAAACTGGTAGAGATAATTTTGCTCCTCTGTTTATTTCCTCTCTTGTGGGTGGTGTTGATTTCGATTGGCATTGCCTACCTCCACGAGGACGATCGGGAGGCATCTTGCTGGGAGTGAGATGCGATTCCCTTGAGGTCCGGAGTGTAGTGATGGGCGACTTTGCGGTTAAGTTTCGGGTTAGGTCTAAAGTTGATGGTTTCAACTGGGCTTTGGTGGCGGTTTACGGTGCCGCACAGCCGGAGCTTAAACCGGAGTTTCTGGCGGACCTGGTTCGAATTTGTGGGTCCGAGCAGCTTCCGATGTTGGTCGGGGGTGATTTTAATATCATTCGGAGGAGAGAGGAGAAGAATAATGATAACTTTGACGGCAGATGGTCGTTTATGTTCAATACCATTATTGAGAGCTTGGATCTGAGGGAGATAGAGCTTTCTGGTAGAAAGTTTACCTGGGCTAATGCTTTGCCAAACCCGACATATGAAAAGCTTGATCGAGTTCTTGCAAGCGTGGAGTGGGAACAGAAGTTCCCTCTTGTTACGGTACAAGCTCTCTCGCGGGGAATATCCGATCACACACCACTGTTCGTGGACTCCGGGGAGTCGAACCATGTGGGAAACAAAGACACCTTCTCATTCAAGATGGCCTGGTTCGAACGTGAGGGGTTCTTAGACCTCATTGCCAGGGAATGGGCTAAGGGTGTAGGAGGTAGGACGACAGTGGAGCGTTGGCAGAATAAAATTAGGCATTTGAGAAGCTTCTTACGGGGTTGGGCTAAGCACCTCAGTGGGGTGTATAAGATTGAGAAGGATAGGCTCCTTGCTCTTATACAGGCCCTGGACATAAAAGCTGAATCCGCGATTCTCCTGCCCGCTGAGCTCCAGGTTAAGACTGAAGCGGAGAAGAGGTTGAAAGAACTTCTCCGCGAAGAAGAGTTGAAGTGGGCGTTGCGAGCTAAGGTCCGCAAAGTGGTCCAAGGGGACGCCAATACTCAATTCTTTCACCTGATTGCCAATGGTAAGCACAGAAAGAAGCGTATCTTCCAACTTGAACAAGATGAGGGTACTATTGTTGGGCAGGATAATCTCAAAACATATATTACCGAGTATTATAGGCAGTTATTTGGACCTCCGGAGGTTAATTGTGTGACCCTCGGTGAGTCTAGGACTGAGGATGTACCTCAATTGTCTGCTGCCGATAATGATATCTTGCTCGCCCCGTTTTCGGAGAAGGAGGTGTTTGATGCTATTGCACAAATGAAAAGCAATAAGGCCCCCGGACCGGATGGGTTCCCGGCTGAGTTCTATAAAAAGTGCTGGCACATTATTAAGGGGGAGTTGTTACCTATGTTTCAGGATCTTTTCTCTGGACAGCTTCAATTATTTCAATTGAATTTTGGAACTATCACATTGCTCCCTAAGAAAATGGAGGCTGTGAGAATTGAGCAGTTCAGGCCGATTTGCCTCCTCAATGTTAGTTTCAAAATCTTCACCAAGGTCGGGACTAATAGGCTCTCACAGATTGCGCATTCTGTGGTGCAACAATCCCAAACTGCTTTCATGCCGGACAGAAACATCCTTGAAGGGGTGGTTGTCCTTCATGAAACGCTCCATGAAATTCACTCCAAAAAATTAGATGGGGTAATTTTTAAGGTGGATTTCGAAAAAGCATACGATAAGGTCAAGTGGCCATTCCTCCAACAGGCATTGCGTATGAAATGTTTTGATGACGCCTGGCGCCGGCAGGTCGAATCATTTACGCAAAAAGGGAGTGTGGGAATTAAATTAGCAATTTTGATAGGGACGGCTAAGGAGAATGGTCAAGTGGGTGGTTTGGTACCTCATCTTGTTGATGGAGGTGTATCCATCCTTCAATATGCTGATGATACAATCATCTTTATGGAGCACGACTTGGCCAAGGCAAGAAATATGAAGCTGTTGTTATGCCTCTTTGAACAATTGTTCGGGTTAAAGATTAACTTTCATAAGAGCGAGTTGTTCTGCTTTGGTAGAGCCAAAGACGAACAGGAGTCTTATAGGCAATTGTTTGGGTGCGAGTTGGGGAGTTTGCCCTTCTCCTATCTTGGTATTCCGATACACCATCGTAGGCTGACAAACAGAGAGTGAAAGTGTATCGAGGACCTATTTGAGAGGAAACTGAGTTGCTGGAAGGGTAAGCTCATGTCATACGGAGGCCGGTTAATCTTGATAAATTCGGTGCTCACGAGTATGCCTATGTTCCTCTTATCGTTCTTTGAGGTCCCAGTTGGTGTTAGGAAAAGACTGGACTTCTATCGATCACGCTTCTTTTGGCAGGGTGATGAACTTAAAAGAAAATACCGGCTTGCTAAATGGGATATTATCTGTCGACCCAAAGACCAAGGAGGGCTTGGTATTGAGAATCTTGAAGTTAAGAACAGATGCCTTCTTAGTAACTGGTTGTGGAAGCTCGCTTCCGGGACTGAAGCCATGTGGGCGCAGATCCTTCGCAGCAAGTACCTCCAGACTAGAACACTGTCCCAGGTAACAGTTAGGCCGACTGACTCGTCTTTCTGGAAAGGACTCATGAAAGTTAAACAATTAATGTTCAATACGACAAGAGTTGTTAATGGAAATGGTGCCACTACACGTTTCTGGGAGGATACTTGGCTTGGCGACTCACCCTTGGCCATTCAATATCCGTCTTTATATCGTATTGCTCAACGACATGAGGTGTTCGTTGCAACGGTATTTCAATCTATCCCCCTTAATATTCAGTTTAGACGGTCGCTAGCGGGAAATCGTTGGGAAGTTTGGCTCCATTTAGTTAGGAGACTAATGGAGGTTCAACTTTCTGACCAACCTGATGAATTACGCTGGAAGTTGACTAGGTCTGGAGTATTTACAGTTAAGTCAATGTATATTGATGTTATTAATTCGAACTCCATTTCAACTTCCAAGAATGTCTGGGATGTCAAAGTTCCTTTGAAAATAAAAGTGTTTATGTGGTTTGTCCATAAACAAGTTATTCTAACCAAGGACAACTTAATAAAGCGTAATTGCACAGGACCTACTAGGTGTAGTTTCTGTGATCGGGATGAGACGATTAAGCATCTCTTTTTTGATTGTCCGTTGGCCAAGGTCCTTTGGCGGACGATCCACATTGCTTTTAACATTACTCCACCGACTACTGTTAATGCTTTATTTGGGACTTGGCTTAATGGGATTGAGTCTACCTTAGCAAGACATATTCGGGTTGGAGTCTGCGCTTTGCTGTGGACCATCTGGCTTTGCAGAAATGATTTGGTTTTTAACAGAACATCACGGATTCATTTTTTGCAGGTTATTTTCCGAGCTACGGCAGTGATCCGTTCGTGGTCGCTACTCACTCCGATGGAGGCCAGGGAGCATTTGGTTACTGGGTCTATCCGTTGGGAGATGGTAGCTCGGGATATCTTCAACCGGTTTGGATAGCGGTCATGTAATAGGATAGGCAATTAGTTTACCTACCTTTTTTAGCCAGCCGGTTGTGGCATCTTTTCCTGGCTAGTTTGTGTATCTAGCCTTTTGCGCTCTGTGTGAGCTGCTTTTTCTTTGTTTAAGTTTGAGTCTTTGGAACTTTGTTGGCACATTTTGTTTCTTGCTTAATAAGATGGCCGTATGCATCACTCTTGATGCAGAGGCCGGGGAACCCCCCCCCCCCCTTTTCAAAAAAAGAAGGCACGTGGTTGCGATGGGAACACGTGTCATCAAGAAATCGCTCTATTATGATTGTTATGAATTATGGACAACTTTTTGCGAGGAGGGGCGAAGTTGACAATGGCGACCAGAACAAAGAGATGGAAGAGGAAGAAGACAATGACGATGAAGGGGAGAAAGAGGAAGAGGACAATGACTTGACCAATATCAATTGCTCCGCTGAATTTCACTATGACAATGACCTTGGTACTGTCACCATAATTAGCCGGCACCTCATCGAGTCGCATGGGAAGCTACTGCTGGTAAAGTATTGTCGGCACCTCCATCCAGACTATTTTTGGGTCACTTTGAAGGTGGGTGTTTTTGAAGCGGACTTTAGCACACATGCTTGGGTGCCACTGACTGGGGGGCTAGGCGGCGGTCAAGCACTCTTCCTTAGCATGAATTTCTCTAAGTCGGTCTCACCGCTTTACGGAGGGGTGGCGGAAGATATAATTTATTTTATGGACACGAACAATGTATTCAACATGAAGACTGGTGCTTCTAGCCCGTCAAAGATTTGTGAGCATTCTGGAACAACATGGCTCTTCCCCCCGGAGCTGGTTCCTTGATATACAAAAAAGTTTGCATTAAAATGTTGCATTCTAAGATTAAATGTCAGAAACAATATGTTTTCCTGTATTTCCTCTCATAATTTGTCGTGTTAAAAAAATGCGTGTCATTAGGTACTCCCTCCTGTTCGGTGCGTAGGGCTCAGTCAAAAACTATTTGTTCTGTTTTAGTGTTCGAATAAGGCCTGTTAAGATTTTTTTGCGAGAAAAACTTCCAATATTTTCATCTTCAATCATAATAGTACAACAGACACTAAAAATAATAAAAATTACATAAGATTCGTAGACCACCTAGCAACGACTACAAGCACCAAGCGAGCGAAAGGCACGCCGCTATCATCGCTCCTCCCTCGCCGGAGCCGGGCAAACCTTGTTGTAGTAAAAAAAAACCTTGTTGTAGTTGACAGTTAGGAAGTCGTCGTGCTAAGGCCCCATGGAATCAACACACCAGAACAGTAACCTCCGCCGATGAAGAGTGTAGATCAGAAGGATCCAAACTGGAGACACAGGAATATAGACGAACGACGAACATATCGGACCAAATCCATCAAAGACAGATCAGCAGGAGACACACCTCCACACGTCCACCGACGATACTAGACGCATCACCGAAACAGGGGCTAGTGCGTGAAGACCTTTATTCAATCTGCAGGGAGTCGCCGTCGTCTCTACATGGACACCGGTTCATTCTTTATAACTTTTTCAATGTTTTCTTGTTTCAATTCTATTTCCTATTTATATATTTATTTTCCCTTTTAAAAACAATTTTTTACAAGGAAGCATGATTTTTTTTGTTCACCGCTACTAAAAAGTGGTTTTATCCAAAAAAATAAGTGTTCAACAAAAATAACTAATTTTGTCTTTTTAAACAGATCTCTAAAAATGCTCGTTATTTGTTACAAACTTGTACTCATAGCCCAAAATAGGTTCATCATTCTTGTTTATCATGAAGTTTTTTTGTTGACATTTTTTTGTTTAGATGCATGTGTATTTTTCATGAACTACCAGAACAAAAAAATTCTACAAGACTGTCAAAACATATCTCTGGGAGCCACATAACACGTCATTTGAACTATCGAAACTATTCTTGTGAACAGCATGAAGAAATCCCGTGAATGTCAGAACACATTTACTAAACTAAATGAACATTTTTAGACCATTTGAAACTATTTTTGTGAGATACAAGACCATATGTTTTACGAATGGAACAATTCTGACAAGCTACACGGATATATTTAGAAAACTTAATTTCACATACTTCCTCCAATCTATATTAATTATTGCTGACTTGGTACAACTTTATAGTCAGCGACAAAGTTGTACTAAGTCATCGACAATTAATATGGATCGGAGTATAAAGCTGTACTAAGTCAGTGACTATTAATATGGATCAAACGGAATGTGATACTGCATTTGGGAAAATCCAGTTATACAAATCAATCTTGATTTGAACTTTACGTTTGAATGTTCTTGCTAACCTCGGAGCGCCGAGCGACGATCGCAGCGAAAATGCACGCGGCCAAGGCTCGGCATGCAGCCCGCATTGCGGCTGGCCTTCCGCAAGACGAAGAGGAGGCCCCGACCTTGGATGAGGGGAAGGGGCTGGCAAATGTTCGGAGGGTGTGGGAGCCATAGTCTTCTCCCACACACTCTGGCTATGCAGCGAGGCATTGTCCCACACTTTGGCCAAGAAGCGAGGCACGCCTGAAAATGACCCAGATCTAGGAAGAAAATGGCGGAACTTGTCGCTCTCTGAAAAATTCCGATCCGCCTCATACTTGGCCACAACTAGGCCGGTTTCCCTTCAGTTTACCTACTTTGAGGAAGGATTGGCACTTCTTCGAGGCTCCCATGTGTGAGGCCGATTTCCTCTACTTTGCCTCCAATTTAATTTTTCTTTTCGAGTTAGCTGCGGGAGTCCATTCTGTTAACGCTTATACTGTACTTCATCCGTTCCTAAATATAAGTTTTTGTAGAGATTTCCTTATGAATCACATACAGATTTATATAGATGCATTTTAAGTGTAGAATCATTCATTTTGCTCCGTATGCAGTCCACCTAGTGGAATCTTTATAAAGACTTATATTTCCCAAATGTAAGTCTTTTTAGAGATTCCAATAAATGACTACATACGGAGCAAAATGAGTAAATCTATACCTCAAAATATGTCTAAATACATCCGTATGTTGTAGTCCATTTGAAATGTTTAAAAAGATTTATATTTAGGAACGGAGGGAGTATTTCCTAACGGAACATGAGCTCCCCTATTGTGGCAAAAAAAAGCAAACAAGCTAAAATGAATTCCGATGCTTCCACGGGTGTTGGAAAACGATGCCGGGGAGGCCAAGTGCATATCGGACCCCGACCGAGAAAAGGAAAGTCCAAACCGAGAAGGACATCAAATCTATTTCCTCCAGCGTCTGCGCACAGATCCTATCTGTCCCCGATTCATCAACATGGAAGCCGGCGGCGACGCCGTCCGCTTCCCCTGAGACGTGCTCCTGGACATCCTCCGCCGCCTCCCCGCACGCGCCCTCGCCAGGTCCAGATGCGTCTGCCGCACGTGGCGCGCCGCGATCGTCGACGCCCACGACGTCCTCCTCCCCTGCTACTTCCCCCGACACGTATTTCCTGGCATCTTCGTCACCAAGGTCGGATGCCACACGGACGCCGCCTTCTTCGCCCCACCGCCGGGCACACGGGCCGCCGATCGGTCCGACTTCTGGCGCCCCGTCTCCCTGCTCGACCGTGCTTCCGTGCTCCACTCATGCAACGGCCTTCTCCTCCTCGAGGACCGGTGGAGAGGCTACTTAGTGTGCAACCCGGCCACGGCGCGGTTTGCTGACCTGACACTCCCAAAGATGTCATCGACATGCCACGTCGACGTGATGTTCCTCGCTTTCGACCCGGCCGTTTCCCTGCAGTATGAGGTGTTCCTTTTTCAGGAGGAGTACCCGCCACGCGTTCCGGAACCACCTACTTGGGTCGACCTAGAGCAAACGTACTTGCCCAATTTGTTTGAAGAAGAGCAATTGTCCCAAGATGAAGATGAAAACACGGATTTGGGCCATGTCGAGCAACCGCAAGAGGAAGGTGTCGAGGAACAAAAAGAAAAGGTTGTGCCTTTGACAGTGTACTCCTCGCACACGGGGCACTGGGAGAACAGGGAGTTCACACCTGGATGTTGTGCCCCGGGGCACCTCTACGACGCGGTGACCACTTCGCCCGACAGCTATGAAAAGGTGTGGTCATCCGAGTACTGGCACGGGTCACTCTATGTATATTGCCACAACAGTGCCCTCATGATCTTACGACCCTCAAAGTGGACTTATGATATGGCCCAGCTCCCCGGGGAACCCTGTGCTACAAGGGGATTTTACTCACTACCCAAAAATTCAGTCTTGGCAAGCTATGAAAGAGGGATTCACTGCGTGGCTTTCAACCAGCCGCAACTCAAAGTATGGAAGCTAACCGAATCGATAGATGGTCAACTAGGGTGGGCATTGGCACACGAGGCCAGCCTCAACCCACAAGATCATATAACTGACCATCTTACAATAGAGCCAAGGGTGAAATGGGGAGTGGTTGAAAGTAGCGATGAGCTAGTGAACTTGTTCGAAGACAGGTCCTGTGGAGAAAGCATGTGCAGTGAGGATTATTGTCATGATGATTATATCGAGGATGAAAGCTACGAAGGTGTCAAAGAGGAGGATGAGGGTCAAGAGGAGGAGGAAGAGGAGGGACATGAAGTAGAAGATGCTAGGAGTATAGGTGGCTCTGAACATTCCTGGAACTCTGACGAAGACAATTTCATTCATGTAGATGGGGACGTCGACCACCTTGGACCATTGGCATGGAGTTTCTGGAATTTCTATAGAATCATGGGATTCCATCCTCACAAGAATGCCCTCATCCTCTTACTCCACTCAATGGTGGTAGTGTACCATCTCGATATGTCGAGGATGCAATATCTAGGCGATAAGCACGAGCTCATCAAAGACCACTTCCAACAAGCTTGTTGCGCCTACCGTTCCTTCCCTTACAGACCTTCCTATGTAGATGCGTTACCGACAGGAGATTTGTCCTGATCACCATTCTAATGGG
Organism: Triticum aestivum; assembly: GCF_018294505.1. NCBI lineage: Eukaryota > Viridiplantae > Streptophyta > Magnoliopsida > Poales > Poaceae > Triticum > Triticum aestivum. The sequence continues at coordinate 815,666,866 of NC_057801.1, forward strand.
TCGTGTTCTCTCTCTCTCTCTCTCTCTCTCTCTCTCTCTCTCTCTCTCTCTCTCTCTCTCTCTCTCTCTCTCTCTCTCTCTCTCTCTCTGTGTGTGTGTGTGTGTGTGTGTGTGTGTGTTTTCACAATTGGTAGGTCATTCCATTTAGCCAGTCAGTTGTATCGAGATAATTTTGCTACTACTGTACGTGCTACATATCCGTTTGCTTACAAGTTTTTACGTGCGCCCATGCACTTGCGACATTAGTTTTTTTTGTATGTCGATCGATTTGTCACATTTGGGTGAGCTGTAATATACGTCCCTTGTTTCTTGCCCTTGGCCTGAAACTTCCATGTCCAAACTAGGGCAAGGTCGCTCAGCTTAGCTAGGAACTTACGTAATGTTCCGGGTACCCAAACGCGCGGCTGAAAGTTTTGAAGCTGAAGTTGTTAGATTGATCTGAACTTTGTTTGCTATCTAAAAAATTGGAGAGTCTGGAAGTAATATTCACATTAATAAGTTCGAAGCTGGAGTTGTTAAGCAGACATTCTCCATGTCCTTTCACCAGTAGTCACATTAAGATTGTTGCAGAACTAAACTGCATGCTTACTCTGTCATGGTGTCTACTTCATGTGCTTTGTTAGGGCGTCTCTAACCGATCCCCTAAAAGTTAATGAAGTAAAAGGCTTAGTGCAGTATATATACTCCACTAAGTTTTTGCTGGACCTAGCCAATTCCCTAAATATAACTGAGTAATTTTTTGTTTTTCTAATCTTTGCAATTCTAGTATAAATTGCAACTACATCTTAGCACACATATAGAAACTAAACATAAATTTGAATGTTCAACAAAATTACGAATATAGTTTACGACGGCGGTGGCATTTCACCTTGATTCCGGCGACGGCAACGAGGGCTGAACGGGCTAGCCGACGGGCAGAACGGCGGCGGAGGGCAAAGGATGGAACGAGGTAGTGGCGGGGCCGGTGAGGGGCGGGTGGGAGGCGTGTCGGTGAAGATGCAGTGGCGGCGCATACGCGAGAGAGAGGTACGGCGTTTTACTCGGCCGCCAATCGCTGGAGTAAAAATAGGGAATTTTTTGGGGCCGGAGTGAAAATATAATCCGCTAACTGCGGATAGGGGATCGGCTAGGTGCCGGTTAGCCGAGTAAAATCGCTCACCGGATATAGGGGATCGGTTAGAAATGCCCTTAGTTTGCTTTGCAATATATTTATCTAACACAGTTGGGCAGCCTTGGTCTCCAAAAAGGGTTCCATAACGATGATCTAACTCTCATTTAACTTGATCTTTTGTATACTCTTGTGCTTGGTTTGTGCCGGTGGTTCCTCGATGAACGAATGTGCATCATATCGCTTGGCCTTAAAAAAAGGATTATTTCCCAGGGATTGTTATGGTCCAATTCAGAGGGCGAGAGCTAACAACATCATATATATGTGTTTTATTTATTTTTGCTGAGAATTTTTTATATGCTAACAAACAAATATTCGAGCAATGGTGGTCCTCTTTGCAGCCTGTGTGGTGTATGCCCGCCGTTGTTACCCCTAAAAAAAAAAACCAGCGTCCTAATTAATACTAGTACAAACCTAGACCTAATCCTAGCGGACTCGTATAAACTGCAGTCGCGGTCACGTACGGACACTAATCCTACACGGATACGATACAAAAGAAAAGAAAAATACGCTATATATACATGATCAATCAAGCGCTGCACACCAAAACGATCGAACCAAAAAAGAGAAGAGAAACACGCTCCTCCTACATGGGTCGTCGTCGATTCTGCAGTGGTGCGGCCTCGCGCGGAAGCTCCTCCGCATCCTGGTGGGAAGCCTTCCTGACCCGGCCAACTGCCCCCGCTGCCGCGCCGACGGGGCCGTCTGCCGTCCATGGCTCTCGGCCGTGCTCTGCCATGGCCCCCAAGAGCGTCTGCCATGGATCGCCGGTTCGTTCAAGTTCATCATGGCCCCCTACAGCAGCCACGTGCGCCGCCTCCCCGACAACGCCAGGTGCGTCGGCTCTACCGACGACTGGCTCGCCCTCGGCCTCGGCCAGGAGCACACCACCGAGAAGGGCGCAAGACGCCATGTCGTGCGCAACTATGTCTTGCACAATCCCTTCTCAAACAGGTCCCTGCCACTGCCTGAGCTCGACGCCGTGGTCGTCCATGACAGGTCTCTCATACGCAAGTTCCTCATGCGCTCCACGGTCGACGACTTCATCGCCGTTATTACCAACAACAGGAAGCATCCGCTCATTGTGTTCCAGCGAGGGAAGGGCGTGTGGTCGCCGGAGTCACCGACAACTCCATATATCTACCTCGTTGACATCGCGTTTCTTGGTGATAAACTATATGCCATCACCACGGCTGAGGATCTCATCACCCTTGATCTTGCATTGAATGGAGACGGAAGGCCTTTGGTTGCAATGGGAACACGTGTCATCAAGAAATCGCACTACTTTGATTATTATGAATCACAGACCACTTCTGGCGAGGAGGGCGATGATCATGACGATGCAGAAAACGGCAATGAAGAAAAGGAAGGGGAAAAACACAATGACTTGACATATACCAATGTCAATTGCTCTGCTGTATTTGATCAGGACACTGAACCTGGTAATATCACCATGATTTGCCGGCACCTTATCAAGTCGGATGGCAAGCTACTCATGGTAAAGCATCGTCAGGACCTCCAACCAGAAGGTTCATGGGTTACTCTCAAAGTGGATGTTTTTGAAGCAGACTTTACCACACACGCATGGGTGCCACTGACCGAAGGGCTAGGCGGCGGTCGAGCACTCTTCGCTAGCATGAATTTCTCCAAGTCTGTTCCGGCACCTTACGGAGAGGTGGAGGAAGATGTAATTTATTTCATGGACACGGGCGACATGTTCAACATGAAGTTTGGTACTTCTAGCCCGTCAAAGATTTGTGATGATTCTGGAACAACATGGCTCTTCCCCCCTGAGATAGGAATTTTTTTCAAAAGTATCATGTTTTTTGTAGCAATTTCGGAAACTATAGTGTAGAATGAGAAAAATGCAAAACTAGTAGCCCGTCGGCCAGGGGTTGGCCGAAAAGGGGCTTTTCGGCCAGGGCATGGCCGAAGTAGGCTTTTCGGCCGCGCTTCGGCCGAAAACGCGCTGTCGGCTGGGGCCCGACCGAAAATAGTAGCTTCGGCTGCTGGGAGGCCGAACTGGCCCGTTTTCGGCCCACAGGTGACCGAAGCAGAGCTTTTCGGCCAGGCTACGGCCGAAAAGGTGCGGATAAGCCCCGCCGACGCCAGCGCTCTGTTCTTTCCTGTTCTTCTTCGTTTCCCTTTCTCTCTCTCAGTTCTTCTCTACCTCGCCCCCCCGCGCCGATCTCCTCCATTTGCCACTCATTTGCAAATCCAACCCACAGAATCGGTAGATCATCGCAATCTCCACCGGCCTATGGTGTTATTTTTTGCTATGGGATAGTTTTTGATGTGTTTGGGGAGGAGTAGCCATGGTGGGGAGGAGGAGCCATGGTGGAGAGGAGGACGGGTAGTAGGTGGTGGTGACTAGTAGCAGCTGCTGCAGAGGAGGAGGTGGTGAGGAGGAGGAGCAGGTTAGGGGCTGACCGGAGTTGAACCTCCGGTCGTCGGGGGCGGCGTTGTCGTTCTCCGGTGGTGCAAGAAGCGTACACACACTTCGAAGGTATAATCACGGCCTCACAAATATTATGTAAATTGTATAGTTTAGTTAGTGTATATAAGTCATATTGTGAATTTTAGTGTCAATAAATTTTTGGAGGCATTTTAGCGCATAGTTCGTGTAGCGGATAATATTAGTGTTCGTTGTGAATTGCAGTGTTAATATAATTTTGGAGGCATTTTAGCGCATAGTTCGTGTAGCGGATAATATTAGTGTTCGTTGTGAATTTTAGTGTTAATATAATTTTGGAGGCATTTTAGCGCATAGTTCGTGTAGCGGATAATATTAGTGTATATTGTGAATTTTAGTGTTAATATATTTTTGGAGGCATTTTAGTGCATAGTCCGTGTAGCGGATAATATTAGTGTATATTGTGATTAATGAGAAGATGGCAATGTCTGACAGGTGAAAATGTCTGAATCAGTAAATCTAAATGTTTACTACGGCGCTGGTAATGTTCGATATAATGAGTTGGGGGTTGATCTTAGCGAGTTTAAAAATGGCGTCATGACACTAGCTGACCCGGACAGACTGGACATTAGACAGTTGAAGTACTGGTTGACAACTAGTTTCGGTCTGGATCCTGAAGTATGTTCTGTCAGTATTCATGCATTGTGGACCAAATCATGTAAAAATGTCAAGTGGGAGTTGATGCCGGTAGATAGGAGCCAGCATTGGTTGTCCCTGTTAAGACGCTGTCGAGACCGAAGAATCCACCCATATGCACTTGTGCAACCTGTGCCGAAGGAGGAGAATACCGTAGAACTCCACAGGGGGTATGAACCCGGCCAAGGCAGTGAAGTGGCTAACGAGATTGTTTTATCCGGGTCACAACCACAAGATGTGGATGCTAGCCAACCCGAGAAAGAGTCAGACTACGTGCCACACAATGTTTGTGGTCCTGATACTGGGCAGAGCAGCCAGTCGATAATATTAGCTGGTTCAGGTTTTGCTGATGGGGATGAGGAAGGGGATGAAATGCAGAGGGTGATGGAGGAAGAGGACGAGGATGGATTGGTGGAGGAACTGGATTCTGAAAATTCTGAGGATGAAGTTGAGGTACCGATTCCTTCTGCATGGGAGCAGGACATATCCACCGGCCTTACGGTGAACGATGGCCATGAGACTCCATGGCAGTATAATCTGAACCAAGTACAAATAGGGGCTATGTTTGATACAAAGAAAAAATTGAAGTATGCGGTGATAAAGTGGGCTATGTCTACGCAGAGGGTTTTTAAGACACACATATCAAGTCCAACAAACTATACCGTGAAATGTGTTGAAAAAGGTTGTCCAGGGAAGGTGCACGGGCACGTGCCGAAGTACGACATCCACTGGGTTGTCACCATTGTCATCCCACATAATTGTGTGAGGAAGAACCTGCTGGTGAAGCATCCGAACCTGACTTCAAGTCTCATTGCGCAACTCATGTATACTGAGATAGTTGAGAAGAAAGATATGGAAGCAAAACACATCCAGACAGCAGTGAAGGTCAGATGGAAGTATGTCATTCCTTATGGGAAGGCTTGGAGGGCTAAGCAGAAGGCTATGGAGGAAAGGTTTGGGACGTTCTTCGACTCATATGATAATGTTGTCCGTCTCCTGGGCATACTGAAGGAGAGGAATCCCGGCACTTATGTGAACGTACAACACATGAGGTTGCTGAGTATACCAGATTTCAAGGTGTTGAAACGAGTGTTCTTCTCTTTTGGTATGTGCATCGAAGCTTTCCGGCATTGTCCTCCTGTTCTGTTTGTGGATGGTACATTCCTGACCGGTCAGTATAGAGGGCAAATCCTGACTGCTATTGGTGTGGACGGGAACAATCAAATCATCCCACTTGCCATGGCATTTGTGGAGGGTGAGAACTTTCTCAGCTGGGTATGGTTCTTCCGGCAAGTGAAAATTGCCATTGTGAAGGACCGACCAAACGTGTGTGTCATTCATGACAGACATGCTGGTATATTGAAGGCCGTGAAGACACTTCGTAATCCAACAGATGACGAACGAACACCTTGGAGGGACTTGCAGAGCCGGTGGTGCATGCGCCATCTTGGGGCTAATTTTTTCTCACAGTTCAAGAACAAGCGGTTGATGAACTTGTTCAAAAAATTATGCAAGCAGAGCCAGCAGCGCAAATACGAATTTATTTGGTCAAAACTAGATGAGTTTACTAAGAAGCAGGTCCGTGCGAGGAAGAAAATGGAAGAAGATCAAGTTAAATTAGCAGCACTCATCGCGGAGCTAGAGGAGCCAGTAGGTCTTTGTGACTTGCCAGGAATTGACCCTCCTAATACTACGAGAAAGAAGGGAAGGGCAATAAAGAATTTTTCTGAGTGGATAGAGAAAGAGCCTCCAGTGAATTGGTCTTTGCTGCATGACACACATGGAGCTAGGTATGGCCACATGACAACCAATCTTGCAGAGGTGTATAACTTTGTGCTGAGAGGGAACAGAGCATTGCCACTCACAGCTATTGTGGAGGCTGTATTCCATGGCACTTTGAGATATTTCAGAGAAAGGCACGAGTTAGCACAGAAGCATATTGAAGATAATCAGAACACACCTTATTGTAGCCGTGTCATGGAATACATGGCAAAGAAGATAGAGAAAGCAAAGAAGCACACTGTCAGACTCATAGGGAATCAAGAAAGGAGGTATGAGGTTCAGCTTCCTACCGATGGTTTTGGTTCTGGAAATGAGGTGAAGACACACGAGGTAAAAATTGGAACGGAATTTTATCCAACGTGTGAGTGTACATGCAACAAACCGAAGTTGTTGCACCTACCTTGCTCTCATGTGTTGGCTGTCTGTGGGCAGATTGAGTTGGATGCTATCTCCTTCGTGTCCCCATACTATTTAAAAGAGGCAGTGCTCAACACCTGGACAGGCGAGATGACAGGGTTTAGAGTCGTCGGCAATTTCAACAAGGTAAACGACGGTGAGAGAGTATATATCCCGCATCCAGACCTTCGGCGAACAAGTAGGGGCAGACGGAAGGCCCGTCGCATCCGGAACGATATGGACCAGTCTGAAGCTGGTGGAGCAACCAGGCAATGTTTGTTATGCGCGGCTTATGGGCATAGGATGAAATATTGTCCCGACCTGAACAAAGATGGTGCTTCCGCATCGACGAGTGCTTCCACATCGACGGCTGCGACAACAAGAGGAAGAGGCGGACGTGGTCGTGGCAGTCGAGGCCGAAGGGGCGGACGAGGAAGAAATAACTCACAAGCTATATAATGTGTCGTAGTGGGTTTTAATATGTCAGGACTATGTTTTAATTTGTAATATGTCAGGACTATGTTTTAATTTGTAATATGTCAGGACTATGTTTTAATTTGTAATATGTCAGATCTATGTTTTAATTTGTAATATGTCAGGACTTTGTTTTAATATGTAAATCCTCATGGACTATGTTTTAATTCGTACTATGTCAGGACTATGTTTTAATTTGTAATATGTCAGATCTATGTTTTTATTTGCGCCTGAGATTTGTTGTTTGAATTGCAGATATGTCTTTGTATCCGTTGCTTAAATGCCTCCGTTTTTTGGCTGCGGTCCCGACTGCTAGGGCCATAGACAACGATCCTCATGGACCTCTTTTTAGATGGTTGAGCCAGTTTCAGGTAACCATCACGGCCACGTAAACAAATGTTGTTTTTTAGTTGCCCGATTTTCATACAATTATTACGTTTCTATGTAGATTGTCTCGTTAGGACATCCCAATGTTGAGTTGTCGGAGGCACAGATTGACCGGTCCTTAGAGGCATATATTCTTTGGCTGTTCGGCAAGACGATGTTTACGGAGAACCACGTGACCACTGTCGATGCACGACTCATCGGTATTGCACGAGAGATAGCTGACGCACGTTGCCCCGCGGATATTCTACAGAGGAGTTTTGGTTCTGCTGTGTTAGCGGCTACGTACAGAGGCCTGTGCAAAGCTTGCTTGTTGAAGTCTAGAAAATCTGGTGTTGTTGGATGTCCATTATTGTTGCTGCTCTGGTCATACAAGAGATTCCCTATTGGACGACCCTATGTCTACATTGATAAACCTTTTGGTTTGGAGGACTTAGCTGGGGCTTATGTGCCTGCTATCGGCGACTTACCTACTATGGGTTCTGTTTGGGCACGGCGAGAGGTACATTTATATTAAGTAACAATTAATTTAATTATTTTTTGCCATTCATTAGTATTACTAATGCTTATTTGTTGTCATGCACAGAGACAGTTTGCACATAGTCAGGTTAGGGGATGCTACCCGTCCTTCACGGCGCAGTTTGATAGTTTGCACGAGGATCAAGTTATCTGGGAGCCATACTCGGCTGAGGCTATATCATCGAGGTACCCAGTTGGGATTTCTGGATTGTGCACTAGAGATCGGCATTTTTGGATGACCAAGGCCAAGTTGGTGTTCGATGTGACGGTTGAGGAGATGTCTCTTCATAGAGTAATGAGACAGTTCGGTCTATATCAAGAGCCTGAGATTCCAAAAATTCCACAGTTGCCAGAGCACGTGCACAAGTAAGTACTAATACTATTTTAGTTGTCAGCTATACATTCATAATATACCTAATTCTGTATCGCGCATGTCAATATCAGGGACAGTCGCCTAGGAGGAAACAAGTCCATGGATTACTGGCTTAAGAGCATTACCCCTTACGTTGACGAATGGACTACCGCTGCGACAAATACCTGGGGTGAGGGTCGGGCCTTTAACTGGGAAATGTTCGGGTTGTATCTGCAGCGTTACCGGCATACAACAAGGATCTACTTGGTTCCATCAGCTGCTCCTGATCAGATCGAAGCCCCTCTCACCAGCGATATGTACCCAACTGCCTCTGTTGTGGGAACCAGACACCACGCGGTAAACTGCAGTCGCGGTCACGTACGGACACTAATCCTACACGGATACGATACAAAAGAAAAGAAAAATACGCTATATATACATGATCAATCGAGCGCTGCACACCAAAACGATCGAATCAAAAAAGAGAAGAGAGAACGCGCACGTGTTTTCCTCCTGTCCCTGGCGCTGGAACCCTAGCCGCCGCCAGGAGACCAATCTTTCAGCGCCGTCCTCCGACGGCTCCCCTCCGCCGGCGACCTCGGTCCTCAGTGGTGTGGGGGCCGCCGGATCCACGCGTGTGGATCGTTTTTACTCTCTCGTAGTTTAGATTTTTAGGTTGTTCATCGTCTTCGTTTCGGCGGCAACGATGACAGCGCTGAATAAAGATTCTTTGGATCCTTCCTTGACAAGGCCATCGGTCCTATGGTTGGGGATGGATTTGGAAACTAGTCTGTTCAAGTAAGGATGGCGTGGCGGCGGCGGCATCCTCATGGTGGACATGTGTCCTCGGGCTCCGCTGTTGCGACGGCATTTGCTCCAGCGTCGACGCGGAGCTTGGGAGGTAGTCCAGGAGCGGATGCAGATTGTGGTCTACATCGACGACATCTGAAAGCCGGAACATGTGCTGGGTTCGTGGTTCGTGGATGGCAGGTATGGTTTTCTTCTGCGACGTCTTAGTCGCGGTGGGGTGCCAGATTTGGAGTTCGGTGGCATGTCCGGGGTGTTGCCTCGGTCTGATTCGTTCAACGGTAAGGGCTTCACTTTTGGCGAGCCACCTTGGAGGTCCGCAAAGTTGCATATCAGCGATGGAGCCGCATCAAGCTCGGGTGAGGAGGTGATCCATCATTCTTTTCTTCGGTGGCTGCTGTCGTGGTGCCGGAGGCAGGTGATGGGCGTTGGTGTCAAGCTCAGAGATGTTCTGCTAGCTTTTCAGTTTTGTCATGTCGGTCCTTACGTGACTTGTACTTTAATCTTTATGATATGAATGAGACACGTATTACCATGCAAAAAAAAGAGAAGAGAAACACGCTCCTCCTACATGGGTCTGGCGTCGTCGATTCTGCAGTGGTGCCGCCTCGCGCGGAAGCTCCTCCGCATCCTGGTGGGAAGCCTTCCTGACCCGGCCAACTGCCCCCGCTGCCGCGCCGACAGCGCCGTCTGCCGTCCATGGCTCTCGGCCGTGCTCTGCCATGGCCCCCAAGAGCGTCTACCGTGGATCGCCGGTTCGTTCAAGTTCATCATGGCCCCCTACAGCGGCCACGTGCACCGCCTCCCCGACAACGCCGGGTGCGTCGGCTCTACCGACGACTGGCTTGCCCTCGGCCTCGGCCAGGAGCACACCACCGACAAGGGCGCAAGCCGCCATGTCGTGCGCAACTATGTCTTGCACAATCCCTTCTCAAACAGGTCTCTGCCACTGCCTGAGCTCGACGCCGTAGTCGTCCATGACAGGTCTCTCATACGCAAGTTCCTCATGTGCTCCACGGTCGACGACTTCATTGCCGTCATTACCAACAACAGGAAGCATCCGCTCATTGTGTTCCAGCGAGGGAAGGGCGTGTGGTCGCCGGAGTCACGGACAACTCCATATATCTACCTCATTGACATCGCCTTTCTTGGTGATAAACTATATGCCATCACCACGGCTGAGGATCTCATCACCCTTGATCTTGCATTGGATGGAGACGGAAGGCCCGTGGTTGCAATGGGAAAACGTGTCATCAAGAGATCACTCTACTTCGATTACTATGATTCACGTACCACTTCTGATGAGGAGGGTGATGATCATGACGATGTGGAAAACGACAATGAAGAGAAGGAAGAGGAAAAACACAATGACTTGACATATACCAATATCAATTGCTCCGCTGTATTTGATCAGGACGCTGAACCTGGTAATATCATCATGATTTGCCGGCACCTCATCGAGTCGGATGGGAAGCTACTCATGGTAAAGCATCGTCAGAACCTCCAACCAGAAGGTTCATGGGTCACTCTCAAAGTGGATGTTTTGAAGCAGAGATTAGCACACACGCATGGGTGCCACTGACAGAAGGGCTAGGCGGCGGTCGAGCACTCTTCGTTAGCATGAATTTCTCCAAGTCTGTTCCGGCACCTTACGGAGAGGTGGAGGAAGATGTAATTTATTTCATGGACACGGGCGACATGTTCAACATGAAGTTTGGTACTTCTAGCCCGTCAAAGATTTGTGATGATTCTGGAACAACATGGCTCTTCCCCCTAGAGATGGTGCTTTAAAATGCAAAAAAGGTTGTGTTACAACGTTGCAGTCTAAGATTAGATTTCGGAGATAATATGATATCATGTATTTCCTCTCATAGTGTTTCGTGACAGAGAAAGGCTTGATTTTTACGTTTATGTATGTATACTCTTTACCATTACTAACAAAAAGGTCCGTGCGTTGCAACGGAAAAAAAAACATAATCTCCCCTAGAACCGGGACTAGTACCCTGTTTTCTACTAGTGAGGCCATCTGATACATGGATGATGTCGGTTGACATCATCCAATTCCTTCTCCTGCAGCCTATGACTATATTCGTTCCACGGAAGTGCTGTTCTTCAGCTCCTGGGTGACTATGCATCTGGGATGAACAGTTTTTAAAAAAGAAAAAAAGAAAAAACTCCGGCTATGGGTTCTGGGTCAGTTAAGGTTCTATTTTAGCTGATGGAACACGTGTCCCCGCTCTCATGCGGCCGACAGCGCGCCAAAAAAGCTGCCGTAGCGGTTAAGGTTTTTATTAAAGATGCCGTAGCGATTAAGCTTTTTTTCAAGATGCCGTAGAGGCTAAGCTGACCCTGGCCATCACATCTCATATACGAGCGTCTGCCCACCCACGGAAACTAGAGTCCCATCCGAACAATCCAATCTGCCACCGATCCAAACGAGGATGGACCCAGCCGGTGACGGCACGTGCTTTCCCTACGATGTGCTCCTCGACATCCTCCGCCGCATCCCCGGGCGCGACATTTGCGCTTCCCAGTGCGTGTGCCGCGTGTGGCGCGACATCGTCAACGACGATCATTGGCTCTCCCTTGAGCGCTACTTCCCTCGGCGCGCCTTTCCCGGACTCTTCGTCAACAAGACCGGGTGCCGCTCCGATACGTCCTTCTTCGCACCGCCAGCCACCCGCGGCGCGTCTGGCTTCCGGAGGCCAGTCTACCCGCACCAGGCAAGAGTACTCCAGTCCTACAATGGCCTCCTCCTCCTCGAGGAGTGGGACTATTACGTGCTCAACCCGGCGACGGCGCGGTATGCCCGTTTGCCGCGGCCGTTGAAACCGTGGTGCAACTATGGCGTATCCTTGGCTTTCGACCCTGCCGTGTCGCTGCACTACCATGTTTTCCTCTTTCCGAAAGGTGGTCTGCTCAAGGAGCCATTAATGGCCGCTAGCACGCAATGCCAGGTTCCGCCATTCGGGGAAGCACAAGCGGAGGAGTTCGAGGAGCCCAAGAAAAATGTGTTGTCAATGTTAATGTACTCACCATGCACAGGGCGGTGGGAGGACCGAGAGTTCATGCCTGGACTTTGTGCGCCGGGGCACCTCTACGACATGGTTGGTAGAACACCCGAGAGGTACGAGGGTCCATTTCATTCATCTAATTACTGGCGTGGGTCTGTCTACATGCATTGCCACAACAGCGTCCTCGTGATTCTACGCCCCTTGAAGGGAACTTATGATATGCTCCAGCTTCCCGGAGAACCCTGCGGTCCAAAAAGCTGCTACTCGCTTCGCGGAAAATCAGTCTTAGCAAGCTATGAGAGAGGGGTACATTATGTGGTGACTAACAATTCACAGCTTCGAGTATGGATGCTAACCGAATTGACCAATTGAGAACTAGGTTGGGCACTGGCACATGACGTCGACCTCAACCTGCATGGCCATGTGATTCGTACTCTTAAAATACAACCCAAAATGATATGGAAGATTGTTGGAAGCAATGGTGGACCAGTCAGCTTGTCCGACGATGACGCAGAGGATGATTGGGCCACACCACATGACTCTGAATATTCATGGGACTCTAATGAGGACAACTTCATCGACATGGTTGGAGGCGCCGGCCACCATGAGTCGGTAGAACAGGGTGCCTACTGCAGTATCATGGGATTCCATCCACACAAGAATGCACTCATCCTCGATCTTAGCGGCGCGGTGGTAGTGTACCATCTTGACATGTCGAGGATGCAGTATCTAGGAGACGCAGACGAGCTCGATAAAGACAATTCGCAACCAGCTTGCTGTGTCGAGGATTCGTTCATTTACCGACCTTGCTATAAGGACATGCTGCCAACAGGGAAATTATCCATGCCACCTGAAGATGATATACGATCTAGTTATACATAGCGCTTGGGATGTTCCTTGCCTTTCTAGGCTTATCTACATGGCTATGTGCGTCCTTCCCTGGTGAAGGAGTTCTATTTATGTCGTTTAGAACAGAAAAAAAAAGTTTCGTTGCTTTCAGTTAGTCGAATTGAGTCGTGTTTTGGAATGTGTGTGGCCGAAACTGCGGGGCCAAGCGCTCGGCGGTCCGCTCTGTAATTGCCTCAGTTTCTCCCTGTATTGTCTGTCTTCAAGAATCCAAACTATCCCGGGTCTCGCCGTTCCTTGTTCGTGATACCCTTGGGGCCGAGTTCGACGACTTCTTCTGGCCTCCCGCTGACGGTACCCGGGGCGGCATTATCCTCGCTTGGCGTAGCAGCCGTGTCTTCCTCACCAACCCTTTTGTGGGTGATCATCACGTCTCCGCAGCGATGACCGCTGTCTCTGGCGGCGACCATTGGTGGCTCACTGGAGTTTATGGCCCTCAAGGCGACGACGCCAAGATCTCTTTCCTTGCCGAGCTCCACGACTTGCGCCAGTCTATCTCTGGCCCGTGGTTGCTAGGTGGAGACTTCAACATGATCTCCTCTGCTAGTGACAAGAACAAAGATCGCATCAACCGCCGCCTCATGAACCGTTTTCGGCGCTTCATCTCTGATCATGGCCTACATGACATCTACCTCCATGGGCGTCGCTACACCTGGTCGAACGAGCAGGACAACCCCACCCTCGTGCGCAACGATCGCGTCCTGTGCACGCCCTCCTGGGAGCTGGCCAACACCCACTGTCTGCTTCGTTGCCTCGCCTCTGCAGCCTCGGACCATTGTCCCCTGCTCCTCGACTACACTACTTGCTCTGGTGTAGGCCGGCGTTTCCATTTTCAGCGCCATTGGCCTGCCCTCAACGGGTTCGACCAGACCATGCAAAATGCCTGGGTCTCTGTCGCCCCGGACCCCGACCCCTTCCGGGCATCTTCGCGCGCCTCAGGGCCACGGCGCAGCCTACAACGCTGGAGCGCGCGAGCCACCACCAGCATTGCTTCTCAGCTCGCGGTCGCTCGTGAGCTCATCTCTCGTCTCGATGCTTCCTGGGACTTCCGGCGGCTCTCCACGGCTGAAGCTTGGCTGCGCCGGCTGCTCAAACGCAAGTATCTCGGGCTTGCCTCGCTGGAGCATTCGATTGCGCGTCAACGCGCCCGCCTCCGCTGGCTCGCTGCGGGTGAGGCCGATGCTGCTTTCTCCAAGATTCGTGCCTCTCAGAGAGCCAACAAGAATCGCATGCTCGATCTGCTTGTCGATGGCTCGCGTATCTCCGATGACTCCGGCATGGCCCGTGCAGCATTCTCCCACTTCTCCGATGTCCTGGGTACGCCGGCGCCGCGCTCTGTCACCCTGGACCTGTCTGCGATTGGCCATCGCTCCTTCGATCTCTCGGACCTCGAGCAGCCTTTCACGCCCGAGGAAATTTGGGAGGCAATCAAGCGCCTTCCTTCGGGCAAAGCCCCTGGCCCCGACGGTTTCACTGCCGAATTTCTCCGCACCTGCTGGCCCATCATCAAGGGTGACATTTGCGACGCTTTCAGCAAGCTATACTCCCTGAATGGCCTGGCCTTCCATCGCCTCAACGAGGCTCTGATCACGTTGCTGCCCAAGCGCCCGGACGCGGCATCCCTCTCCGACTATCGCCCGATCAGCCTGATCCACATCATCGGCAAGCTTTTTGCCAAGGTTCTCTCTTTGCGGCTGGCTCCGCGCATCGGCGAGCTCGTGTCTTCCAACCAAAGCGCTTTCATTGCCGGAAGGAGCGTCCACGACAACTTCCTCCTTGTCCAGCAAACTGCTCGGCAACTCCACCATCTCAAGTAGCCCCGTGTCCTCTTGAAGCTGGACATTGCGTGTGCCTTTGACTCGGTCTCTTGGCCGTTCCTCATGGAGGTTTTACAGCACCTGGGCTTTGGCCCTCGTTGGCGCGAGTGGGTCTCAATCCTGATCTCGAGTGCCTCTACTCGTGTCCTGATCAATGGGACACCCGGGCCGCCCATCCCCCACGGGCAGGGCTCGCTGCGTGTTCGCTAGCTCTGGCTGCAAGCCACTGACCCTACTCGTCCCTGGGCTCACCTTCCGTTGCCCCATGACCCCGAGGTGATCCAATTCTTCAGAGCCTCTACGATCTGGTCCATTGGGGATGGCACCTCCTGCCGCTTTTGGATCGACCCTTGGCTTGACGGCAAGTCCATCCTCGACATTGCTCCTCATACCACGGCCCTCGTCCCTCGCCGAGCTCGAAACTCCCGCACTGTGGAGGATGCGCTCGCTGATCGCCGCTGGATCGGTGACATCCAGGGTGCTCTGGGTCTGGCGGCCACCGTGGAATATGTTAGCCTTTGGGCTTCTCTCCAGCAGGTCGTGCTGCTCCCCCGCCCGGACTCCATTCGCTGGCGCTGGACTGAGAACGGATGCTACTCGGCTTCCTCCTGCTACTCCGCCCTCTTCCATGGTTCCACCTCCTCAGCCACCTGGCAACTTGCTTGGCAAACCAGTGCACCGACCTCGGTGCAATTCTTCATTTGGCTAGCCTCCCACAATCGCTGCTGGACCGCCGATCGCCTCGCACGGCGCGGCCTGCCCCACGAGCCGGCCTGTGTGCTTTGCTCTCAGGAGCCTGAGACCTTGCACCACATCCTGGTGGGGTGTGTTTTTGCTCGGGCAACATGGCATGCCATTCTTTCATGGTGCTCCCCATCGACTGCCACCCCTGACGGCTCGGTTGGCCTCTTCGACTGGCTGCCTGCTGCTCTCTTGGATATCCCGGCGCCGAGACGGCGCGGACTTGCCACCGTGGCCTCTCTTGTCGCGTGGTCCCTCTGGCGGCATCGGAACGCCGTCATTTTTGACAAGATTGCGCCCTCCCTGTCATCACTTATAGCTGCCATCAAAGAAGAGGCTCGCTCTTGGGCCATGGCCGGAGCTCGAGGCATGACCTCAGGACTAGCTATAACCTGATTTTGTTTTTGGGGGCTGAGCAACCCCCTGTCTTCTGCTCATCGCGCCACCACAGCGTCGCCATCCTTGTGCACGTCTCTGTGGTGACCTCCTGTAACTGCTAAAACATTCTTCCCTATCAATGCAATGATACGCCATCTAGGCGTATTCGAGAAAAAAGAATTGAGTCAGTTTTGCTGTAGGTTGATAAATTCAGACGTGTATGCCCGGCTAAATGTATCTAGGTTACTTTGTTACAAACATCCCCCCAATCACTGGTTGATCTCCTCGTGTTGGTTTCTGAAGTTTTTTTTTCCTTGGGACAACATGGAGCGAACGGCAGGTTGTCTTTCAAATGTTGACAAAATCTCTAGCATCGAGAGGATGACACATTGTTTAACAAATTTTTCCGTTGGTTGATTTTGTAGCACATGTACGACCGGCACACAATCAATACTTTTTGCAATGACAAATCTTTTCACAGAAGCCACAAAAGTCATGGAGCACTACCATACAACCAACCTCCTCCGCTCTTGCTCGACGCTGCGCCACGCCGCTGCCATCTATGGCCAAATCTCCCGAGCCCACCCCCTTTCTCCGCAACACGCTCCTTGCACCGTTTTGCCAGCTCGACGAAATGCCCCACGCCAACGCCGTCTCCTTCAACCTTCTCATCGACGCCTACTATCACGCGGGACAGAGAGCCTGACGCATCTCAGCTGGGGGCCTTCGCACGAGTGCGCCACGCATGCCGTGGGCATCAGGGCCGACCGGTTCACGGATGCAGCAGCGGTCGCTGCGTGCTCGCATGCCGGGCATCTGAGGAAAGGCCAGGCCGTGCCCACGCTGGCGGCCGTTCTCGAGGGGATCGCCAGGGGCGTGTTTGTCTCCAATTCGCTCGTCGGTGTGTACGCCAGGTGCGGCGACATGGGCGAGGAGAGGCGGGTGTTTGATGTCGCGGTGGAGCGGGACGTCCGAGATTAATAAATTGGCAAACACTGATACTACTTCGAGCATAAAGTCAGATGACATCACTAGAAACGAGCAAAGGGAGACGGGCTAGGCCGCGCAATGGTGCAGAGGAGTGAAGTGCATCCTAGATCCTCGAACTATTTGAAGGGTGTCACGCATGTCCTCGAACTATCAAAAGTGTCATCCAGGTCCTCGATATGGTGATCTAAACAATCGTATATTTCTTTACAGAGGGAGTATATCGGGAATGCTTTCAGACCTCTTCATAGTGTTCTCACTGGCCTGATGTGTTTGTCCATGTATCAGGAGGCATTGCCTTGAGTTATGGCCAGTGTTGCTATGTTTATACTTAACTATACAAATTTGGTCCTGATCACGTCATTAATTAATTTTTGTTAGAGCTGATTGCTAGGACCTGGGCAATTGGATAGGCAAGTGCATATATATTACCATGTGCCAGTTATTTCTTGTTTTATAAGATAGCTTTTACGAATGAATTGTTTCACAATTTTTTTATGCGTTGGCCTTTTGGGTGCTGTACTGTGTTGTGTCCAGAAGTTGTAGTAGAACTTGTTTTTCCTCATTTTTATGTAAATTAAATGTGTGAAGTCATCTTGTTTTTCCCCCTCTACATCGTCGTAGCCATTCCTCTCCTTGTTGCTGCCCTCTTCACTCTCCACTCTCGCTCCAGATCAATTTCCCCTTGTAGGTAACGAAATATAGTTGCTTCCACTCTGCCTGCCTAGTAATTCTTGCAACAGAGAGAGACCATGTACAAGTCAGGCATTTATAATTGTATACAACGCCGCCAAGGAGATTGAGGAGCCCTTTGAGTTGTTACCTCCTCCACATCGATCGTTATACTATAGTCGTTCCCCTTCTCTCCACTCTTGCTCCAGATTTCTCCTCAGGTAATGAAATTGTAGCTCCTCTTTTTCAAAAAGGAGGCCTCAGGTAATGGAATTGTAGCTGCCTCTTTGCCTTTTATTAAATATAAACCTTCCAAACGGAACCCATTTGCTTTGTAAATGGTAGCTCCATTGAGGCCGGCCCGGCGTGGAAGGTGAGATTCATCCAACTCCGCATCACCTAGCTAGTCCTCCGGTATGGATCTGGAATGATACTCGCATTTGAAAATGAGCGTTTTACTAGTTGATGATTGATCTGCTCGTGGCGAAAGAAGTTGATTTTTTGTTCATAACTCCTGGAAATTCATTTTCAGTCCTTGCTTGGAGCTGAAAGAACTTGCGGATGCTGTTGTGTTGACCCAGGCTGAGCTTGCTCTCTGCTGCGCTGCTGCTTGTTCCTACTCTAGTGTAGTCGATGCGCTTGGTCGTTTCCTCCTCTGTTTTGCTTTCTTTTCGCTTGTACTATACTTGTACTCGTTTCTCCCTCCATTTCATTTCAATGGTAAAAAATGTACGTTTCATCAGTGAATCTGAATATTATTATTCTGTCGCAGAAATTATACTACTTCGCAAGCCCATACACGGATACACAAACACAAAATGGCATACGCCTCATCAGCCAGGGGTGGGAGAATCAGCTCAAAACATCAAGTATGCAACACAAATCCAAGGTCTGGTGCTGCTGTAAATGAATGATCCAGTAACAAGAACATAAACAGGGCAGGCAGGGCACTAGGCAAACAAACATGCTTCTCTTCCAAACAAAACGGACATATCGGCACAACAAACAGAATGCAACACAACTTTGTGGTCAAAAGCACTACAGCAAGACCAGGAAGCATAAGTGGAAACACAGGCAGGCATGTGAAAACGTATTTTATTTCTTCATGCTATATAAAATTCAGGATGGCGAAATCCGACAAATAACAGTGGTGGTTTCCCTCCAGGGTTGATCAATCACATGGAACTAGTGGAGAGAATACCGGCTGGACCTCCTTGTAGAAAATAAATACACCACAGACAGACTCATTACTCGAGTAATAAAAATTAAACGGCAGGCAGTTCCTCCCCTACAGGAAAAAGGACTCAACAACAAAAGATATACCTACCGACAAGACGAAACCTGATGGGCCGTCTCTCAGCAGCAGCAGCAGCAGCAGCAGCAGCAGCAGCAGCAGCAGCAGCTTAGATCTTCGAGTTGGCGATCTTGTACCACTCGGTGTGGAAGGATCCCGGCATGTCGACCCTCTCGTAGGTGTGCGCCCCAAAGTAATCCCTCTGGGCCTGCACGAGGTTCGCGGGAAGCCTCTCCCTCCTGTACGAGTCAAAGTAGGCCAGGCTCGCCGACATGCCGGGGGTGCTCACGCCGTTGTTGATGGCGAGGCACACGACCCTCCTCCATGCGGCCTGCCTGTCCATGATCTCCTGCGCAAACTCGGGGTCGATGAGGAGGTTCGCGAGCTCGCCGTTCCTGTCGTACGCCTTCTTGATGCGGTCCAGGAAGCTGGCGCGGATGATGCACCCGCCCTTCCAGATCCTGGCCAGCTCGCCCAGGTTCAGGCCCCATCCCTTCTCCACGCTCTTGGCCTTGATGATGTTCATGCCCTGGGCATAGCTGCAGATCTTGGAGGCATACAGAGCTTTCCTCACATCCTCGATGAGCTGCGCCTTGTCCACAGTTTCGCCGCTGCTGTAGTCACCTTGGAAGATCTTGGAAGCAGCCACCCTCTCGTCCTTCAACCCGCTGAGGAACCTGGAATCCAAGGACGCCTCAATGGTAGGAGCAGCCACTGAGAGCTCAGCAGCCTGCTGCACTGTCCACTTGCCGGTTCCCTTCATCCCAGTCTTGTCCAGGACCTTGTCGACCAAGTAGCCTTCACCCTGGTCATCCTTGATGCTGAATATATCAGCAGTGATCTCGACCAAGAAACTGAGGAGCTCACCCTTGTTCCACTCGGCGAAAACCTGCTGCAGCTCACCGTTTGTGAGCTTACCAACCGACTTGAGAACATCATATGCCTCAGCGATCAGCTGCATGTCACCGTACTCGATACCATTGTGAACCATCTTGACAAAGTTTCCAGATCCACCCTTC
Source organism: Triticum aestivum (assembly GCF_018294505.1). Classification (NCBI taxonomy): domain Eukaryota; kingdom Viridiplantae; phylum Streptophyta; class Magnoliopsida; order Poales; family Poaceae; genus Triticum; species Triticum aestivum. The sequence continues at coordinate 815,686,685 of NC_057801.1, forward strand.
CCAATGTATGTGACACACGGACCGCTGTCAGGGACTTGAGCAGACACCTTGAGAAGAATGTCTTCAATGTACTGGTAAGCCTCCAGTGAGCCTCCAGGCATCATGGAGGGGCCATGGCGGGCACCCTCCTCTCCTCCGGAGACACCCATCCCTAAGTAGAGGAGTCCACGCTCCTCCATGGCCTTCTCCCTCCTTTCTGTGTTCTCATACCACTCGTTTCCTCCGTCAACGATGCAGTCACCTTGCTCCAGGTGTGCTGCGAGCGTTGCGATGGTCTGGTCGACCGGAGCACCAGCCTTGACAAGCATGATGACGACACGTGGCTTCTGAATGGAGTTGACAAAGGATGCAGGGTCATGGAAACCATAGAGAGGAAGGTTTCCTTCTAGCTTGGCACGCTGAACAGTCTCATCGACCTTGGACGTTGTCCTGTTGTAGACAGAGATGGGGAAGCCTTTCTCGGCAATGTTGAGGGCAAGGTTCTGGCCCATGACCGCGAGGCCAGCGAGACCAATTCTGGTGAGAGCCATCTCGTACCTGAAAAGAAAAGAGATGCAGCAAACACAAAGTTAGATAGTTTATTTATGCAAGTCTCGCTCGCCAGAAAGGTTAAAAGCCTGCTTGTATATACAAACCAAAACCAAAACCAAATGATGATGCATATGCACTGGACACAGGAACAAGCTTCAGAGACTCTGAGTAAATGTTTGCAGCGAGCGAATAGAGGTTTGAGAAAACTTATCCAGAAAAATGGGCAGTGGATAACTGAATGCGAGGTTACGAATGTCAATTTCGCAATATTCAGAGGATAGATGCAATGTTCAGAGGATTGAGCGAGCGACATGAATTGTTGCTTGAGTTGACTTGAGAAAGCGATAGTAGTACGGTGAAGGAATAAGCTATAGTCCGGGTGAATTCAATCAGCCATGACCCATGAGGCTAATACAGTAGAGCAGAGGCAGAAATCAAATCGTATGCTTGTTGCCCACCAACATGCACACAAGTCACAAGACAATTACCAACCATCAAGCATCTCCTCTACTAAATATTTTGATTGAATCTACACCAGACAGTAATCGTGCAACAAAACAATGTACAGTTACTTGAGGAGTAGTGTTTGTTAGGATCATGATGGCAATTTCAGATTAAATTGGAGAGAGTGTTTGTCATCCGCAGTTGTGTATGGTTCTTATATCTAGGTCCGAGCTTCATCTATCTATCATGCGGAAAAAAAGGAAAAACAGAGAAAAGATTACATAAAGAAAAAACAGAGAAAACAGGGCATCCCCAACTAGAGCTAGAGCTAGTAGTAGGAACAACACATGGTACAGTAGTAGAGGCGCAGGCAGGAGAACTGGTGGTCCTGTCTGTGTGTCAGCCGGCAAGGCATGCGTACTGCTGTCGAATTCAACTAGCTGTCTCCCCCCTCCCGTTACTTAGTCAGCTAGAGCTACCTGCCATGGATCTGATCAAGCCACTGCCTAACCCAGCCAAGAAGGAAAAAAGGTACCTAGGTTCTTTGGGCCGACGAGCGAGCGCCCCGCCGGAAGCCACGGCCGGGCTGGGCGACGGCGCGACGGGGATCGGATCGGGGGGCAAGGGGGGGGAGGAAGAAGATTCGGGGGGAGGGGAGAGACCTGACCTGACCTGACCTGCCTTGGCTTGGATGGATGAGATCTGCGTGCGTGCGTCGAGGAACGAACAAGGAAGGAAGGAAGGCAGGCGAGTGTTTGGTTGGTGTGCGGTGCGATGCGGACGCGGATACCTACCACCTACCCCTCCTCTTGCTTGGGTTAACTTAAATACCCGTTCCTTCGTCGCCGCTGACCCACCACGGCTGGGCCCGGGGCTGCGCGAGCCGCCCCGCGGGTGGGTTGGTGGAGAGGAGGAGAGACGCCCAACAGACGACGCGCTGACGCACACGGCGTGCACAGATGGGCTGGCCCCTGTAAGAGCAACTGTATCTACCAAAAACACACTCGGCTGTGCTCCCTCCATAAACTAGTGATCTTTTTTTTCCGAAAAACTTCCAATTTATTCATCTTCAATCATATCATGGCAGTACAACGAATACCAAAAATAAAAATTACATCCAAATTCGTAGAACACCTAGCGACAACTACAAGCACCGAAGCGAGCCGAAGGGCGCCGCCGTCATCGCCCCTCCATCGCCGGACCCGGGCACAACTTGTTGTAGTAGACAGCCGGGAAGTCGTCGTGCTAAGGCCACATAGGACCAGCACCCCACAACAGCAACCGCCGCCGATGAAAAATAACGTAGATGATCTAAACGCTCTTATTATATTAGTTTGCAGAGGGAGCACTTTTCATTCGGCTATAGTGAACCGATTTTTCATTATTATTATTATTATCATTTTCTTCTGAGCTTCTATTTTCTTTTTACTTTTTTATTTTCACGTGCAGTTTTCTGTAATATTTAAACGTTTATAATATAACATGGAGAGTGTTTTTTTATAATATAGTGACCTTGTTTTTTTGTAATATATGGTGAGTTTTTTCAACAATATGGTCAACATTTTCGTAAATATGATATGACCATTTTTTTAATACAGCCAACTTTTTGTAACACACACTGAAAATTTTGTGTAATGCACGTTGAACCTTTTCGTGTTACATGATGAATTTTTTTTTAAAATACACATAAAAAAGAGTTTTAATACACGGTATTTTTTCATACATGATGAACTTTTTCGTAATATACAATAAATATTTTTGTAATACGCGCTGGACATTTTGTATAATAATACTCAAAAGATAACAAGCAAAAAATGGAATCAAACCCCAAAAAGGAAAAAAGAAACCAAAACAGAAAAATGAAATTGGGAAAAAAGAGAGTTCAAAACCAAAACGCGGAGGAAGAAGAAGAAGAATAAGAAGAAATAACAACGAAACGAACAGCAGCGAACCAAGTAATCACGCGAACCCAGTAGTGGGCCGGCCAACTCGCTCCGAAGCGGGCATTTGCTCAACAGTTTGGAATTGCCTGGTGGAGGGTGTCTGATTTGTGGGCCCGGTCTCCCGTCAAACCGGGCCCACGCGTCATCTGGTGAGTGGGAAACAAAGAGGAAGAGAAACAGCTCGTCTCGTGTGCTCTGCTGACAGTCGGACGCGGCTCCGACTTGGCCTCTGCTGCCTTGCGTCCGCTCTTGCTCCTGCGAGGGTTGGGTGGCCTCAGCACCACGTCACCCTGAAAATGCCACCTCTACGCAATCATGCCATGAATGAAACTAAAAAATATCATGCTAAATTAATTAAATTCGGTACATCTAAATCAAGACCACCCCGATAACCAGCCAACATTCCGTCCGGGGACATCCCAGGCCCAACCTTTTGTTTGCCATGGTCAAGCAATTCAATTTGCCATTATCGGCGAAATTAAGCAAATTCTGGTTAATGGCGGACTATGGACAAAAGAAAATGTTTGATGGCAATTTTTGAATTTATGTCCTATAGCTAATGGCAAATTCAGAAAAAAAAACAAAAAAATAGCACATTGACGATTTTTTTAATAATGTCATGAGCATAGTTCATTCACATGGCGAGCAAAAATCTCTATTTCATGGCAAACGATCTCTAAAACAATGCCGTTGCTGGGAGGTTATATTTTGCATGCAAAAAAAATTCAAATGGAATGGGATTAAAATTAAATTGTCATGGGAGTAAGGTTGGAAAGATTTGTCGAGGAAATGTTGATATGGCTTCAAAGTCAGTTTGTCATGACTGTAAGTTTAATTTGCCAATGGACTATACCTTAAATTTGCCATTGGGTTCTGAAAAATATATTTCAATAGGTCTAAAGTGGAAGTTGCCATGGATTGTGAGCCTGTGAGTAAATTTCGCCATGGTTGGTGATGACATGTCTCTCATTCGCAAGTTCCTCATGTGCTCCGCGGTCGACGACTTCATCGCCGTCATCACCAAAAACAGGAAGCATCCACTCATTGTCTTCCAATGAGGGAAGGGGCATGTGGTCGCCGGAGCCACAGACAACTCCATATATCTACCTCATTGACATCGTGTGTTTTTGGTGATAAACTGTATGCCATCACCACGCCCGAGGATCTCATCCCTCGTGATCTTGCATTGGATGGAGACGGTAGGCCCATGCACTACTAGGAAAAAGCCTACTAATGGCGCACTGGTTTTGCCTACTAATGGCGCATTACCAGTGCGCCATTAGTAGCACGCCACTAGTATTTTTTACTAATGGCGCACCACTGGTGCGCCATTAGTATCTGATATACTAATGGCGCACCAGGCAGTGCGCCATTAGTATGTAACTCCATGCGCCATTAGTATGCCTCCCGGGGGGCCATATGTAACCATGTGCTTTGTCACACTAATGGCGCACTCTGTCTTGATGCGCCACTAGTATCCTTTGGCATACTTATGGCGCACTCTACCTTGATGCGCCATTAGTATGAATATTTGGTTTTTTTTGCTTTTTTTGATTTTTGCACATGTTACAAAATATATTATTGGACAGAATATAGACAGCAGCACACAGCAACATCAGATTCATCGAATACAATAGAAGATTAGTCTCCGAATACAATTCATCATATTAGTCTCCGAATTCAAAAGACCGAACAAAGATAAAACATTACAAGTCTCAAGACCGCGAGTATCAAGTTTGTCTTCACATTACAAGTCGATATCGATCATCTAAACTACCATCACATAAAAGAGAACTGCGGTCATCACGACGAGCATCATCGCGAACAAACTGGTCTTCATCCGGTTCCTCCAACGCTCCCTCCCCTCTCCCGCTAGATAGCGGGCATATCTAGATTCGGCATCCGCCCTAGTGGTGTACCCTTTGTAACTGTTACCGCTGAAACGATGAACCTGTCTCCGACACTCCTCCCAATCGTCGTAGACTCCGGAAACCTTACCCTTGTACACGACATACGATGACATCTCTATGCACAAGCCAAACAACAGACAACAGACAATACATAAGCAATATGTAAGTATGCAACAAAAGGATCGGAAGAGAAAAGCAAGACATTAATAGCATGATTCATGATCCTACTAATAAATAGCATCGATTACATCTAAGTTGAATGACTGTCCAAACCAAAGAGACATACGAATTCATTAAAGTTTAATTACAACATGAGCCAATCAATGTTTCAGAACTACACATCACTTCTTTCGACTCGACTCATCGGACAGGAGCATGGATGAAGCCGTCGTCTGTCGTGATGGTCATGAAATCGCGGTCGTTGTCACCCTAAATTTGTAGCGTTCCATCTATCTCATTGTTAGACGGTTGATATCTGAGGTAGAACTGCCCAGAGGTATGAAGGACATCTTGATGGATGATGTCCGCAAACTCCGACTGGATGCGAAAGAATTCTTGTCTGTGGTCCGCGTCCTGGGTTGCCGACAACCTCGCGGCCCAATCTTTGAGACTATCTGGTAGCAGAAGTTGATGATGGTCTCTTACGATCGCCCGCATGTGATGGAGGGCGTAGTAGGCCCTTCTGACCGCCAGGCGGCTGCTTGACGTAGCAGAAATTCGTATTGTGTGAGAAGGTGTGCTTGCCGTACTTACGACTGCCCTGGTGAAGGTGCCTCCAGATTTGGCATAGCCGGGAAGAACATCATCAAGTACTTTCTTGACATTTGTGTAGTCTATCTTGGAGTTACGGTTCGGGTCGAAATACGTGGCCATGGAATATTTCGGGCTTAAGAGGATGAGTGTGCAATGTGTGTCACTGCACAGAACACGGAATGTTAGAAAAAAAGAACGATCGAAATCTAAGAAATCATATGTTACGGGGCGGTTAAGGGATGACTTACTCAAGAAAGTAAGCCACAAGGAAGTTATCCTTATCTGGGTTTGCCAGAATGACGCATTCGAGGTGTGAACTCGCAACTTGGCGGTCCCCAGCGCTGCTCAAGTGCTTGGCACGCATGTAGAAGGGGTCGACTATCACGATGTCCGGGGTCTTGTCTCTAATGATCCGCATCTCCATACTCAGCGAAAACAGCCGAACGAAGGTGTAGTGCAGCGGATGAAGGTTAAACATAGCAAAGATGTCATCAAACCGCAGGACGATCGTACCCCCGATGTCGCCATCCACAAAGCCCTTGCCCTCTGGCACCTTGGCCACGAAAACCGGGCATGCCACATCATTCTCTCTGAGACGCCGCTTCTCCAAAGAAAGAACACTGTCGTGCAGACTCAGCATAGCACCGGTTGCAGCATTCAACATATTTGGCGGTAGCATCGCCCTACCCGCCACATGCACCCTCCTCGAGATATCCTTAGGTGAAGGTGGCCCGTCCTGAGCATGGATCGAACTCGGTGCCGGCTGGCTCGCACCGGCGCCCTTGTTAGTCTTTCACTTCCGTCCCTTCTTCTTGATCTCCTGTAATGGGACCGAGTTCTGCTCACAGACCGCCTTCTTGAGCGTGTTGGGGCTGATAATATTTTGCACCTCAGCTATCTGAGGCTCGGTGAAGGCGGGAGCTGGAGGCGTGTCCTGAGAACTGAACGCCAGACGACGCCTGTTGCAATTGGATTTCTCCGTCGTACCAGCTAGATCGTAGTCGTCTTGGTTGGGTTCTTGAGAAAGAGGCCCGCAGAAATCATCAGTGTACCCATGTTTGGCAAAGTACTTATCAACTTTGGTAAATGTACCGTCGTCATTGTCGTCGCCGTCCGGATCCTGTGCCATAGGGATGTCCGGCAGGTCCGGTAGCGTTGCGGCGTTCTTGCCATGGCTTGGCGCCGGCACGACTGGCGGTCTTGTCTGTGGGGTGGTGTCCCCCGTCCCCAAACGAATCTGGCTCTTTGGCCAAAGCAGGGGCCAGTTTACGCAGGCGCTGAGGGTCATCTCATCTTCTTCATCGGCCCCAGCGGGTCGAATCGGAGGTAACAGCTCGTCGCAGCCTGGCAGCACCCGAACCACTTCAACCCTATACACTATGGGTGGCATCGGATTACCGTGGAACATGGGGTTGCCCGGTTGAACGATTCTGCCCTTGGCGACATCGACCAACTCGGCGCCCATGAAGTGCAGAAGAGTGCAAGGAACGTCGGCGGTGCCCTGCGAAAACATGTACAGGGCGTCAGGGATGCCCAGTCAAAGGCAAGGAGATGAAGTCATCGGCCGAGAGGCTTAGTTACCGTGATGCCGTCTTGCTCGGCTAATGTCGAGGCACCGCCAACGGCGGGCGTGCAACTGACGGAGGGGGCGCTTGCTGGCGAGGTGCCGGCCGGCGTACACCCGGGTGCATTAAGCTCCAATGCCCGTGCCGGCGCCGGAGACACGAATACCGCCTCTGCCGGAGACACCAATGGCGCCGCCGTCGGAGACACCAATGGCGCCGCCGGAGACACCAATGACGCCGCCTGCGCGCTGTGCGAGTTGCTGGCCGTGAAGCTGGGAACCGGGGGAGGCCCCTGTTGGCCGCCCGCAATCCACGTCGTCAGACCATGAATGAACGTAGGCACCATGGCATTGAGCTTCGTTCCCAGTTGTTGTTCCACTTGCTCTTGGACAAGCTTCGGAATCCGCGCCACTTGTGCCTTGAGTTCTTCAACCTCGCGCGTCTGGCTTTCCGAGCTGGTCTTTTTCTCCTTCCGCACACCAGCGGTATAGTATGACCCCCATTTTGTGGACAAGCCTTTGCCGGCCACACGACCAGCTGACGTCGGCTTAGTGAGCTTATCCTTGTTTTTTATTACGTTCAACGCCCTATTTAAAGGGGTGTCGAAAGGGGAGCTCTGAGACGACCCCGCGCTACTTCTTTCAGTGTCCTGCGAAAGGAACGCGAACCATTTAGAAATATTGGGGATTAATTAGAGTGCAACCATATGGAGCTAATTACGCGGGGGTGTATTCCTTACCAAAACAAGCTCAAGCGCCCTGGTCTTCGGATCCGTGGTAAGCTCCTTTGTTATCGGGTCCTCCTTGTACCGGGCCCTGACATAGTTCCTGGTCTGCTTGTTACCGCTGTATTTCTCGAAGCGGGGCGGTAGGCCTTTCTTGGCACGCTCCGCGTCCTCCTTGTCCCATATAGGCTCCGCCACTCTGTAATCATCGGGACCGAGTTTGTGTTCCCCTAAGTTCAACTCCCGCATTTCTTTCCCCCACTGACTTGATTCGGAGGTTGCACTGCTCTCGCACTTTATCTTGAACTCCTTGTAGTCATCTTCGCTCATCATAGGATATTTCGCCTTGATCTTCTCATAACTATCACCTTTATCAATCATTCTCTTCACCGCGCTTCTCCAAGTAGACAGGGCCGTGCTCATCCTCGTGAGGGCGGCACTGTTCACTTTATCCCCTGAGAGGCGTGTGTTTTCAAAATCTGCGGGGAACTTGTATCGTTCGTGCAGCTTCGTGAAGAGGAGGTTGCGCAAATTCCCTCGGTCCTTATGCCTAAGGTTCTCGGTGTTGATCGAGACGGTGCTCCGGAGAATGCACCCGAGCTGAAGCAAGTACCCCTTGACTATATGTTTGGGCTCTGTTGGATTCCCGTCGGAGTCCACTTGAGTGAATTCCTCCTTGAGGGTGCGGAGTGCATTCGGGCGCCAGTCATTCCTTTGCTTCTTCGGTTGGCTGCCATCTGTGTGTGCGCCGCCATCATCAGTGGTGGCATCCTCGGCTGCACCATCAGTGGTGTCATCCCCGACGCCACTAGGGGTTGTGTAATCAGGATCGGTGTCTTCCGCGGCGTCCTCATAGCGGTGAGGTTGTTCCTTCATCTCCTGGGACAGCTCCCAGAATTGCTTGTCGCCCGAACCACCGGCCTCATCGTTGTGGGCCATGTTTCGCTCTAAATAGGAAAAAAGTTTGGTCAAAAAGTTGGTTATTGTCAAGGAACAAGATCATGGTCTCATCATTTAGGGTTTGTCGACACCGAGGCACCCTAAAACCCTAAGCTTTCATCATTTAGGGTTTGTCAACGCCGAGGCACCCTAAAAGCCTAAGCTTACATCATTTAGGTTCTCATCGACACCGAGGCATCCGGGGCAGCCAAGTTAAGTTTTCATCATTTAGGGTTTATCGATGCCGAGGCACCCTAGGTTGGGCCTAATCACTTGGCACTAATCACTTGGCTCTATTGCCACCTATGGTTTAATACAGCAAGAATAAAGGGGCAATTAATCCTACTTAATTAAGTACTAAGATACCCCGGCCCATGCATTAGTAGCAAGTACCTCATATGTCCAATTTTTAGCAAAATCATGCTAAAATTCACGGAAAATTTTAGCATGACCTTTGCTGAAAATAGGACATATGGAGTACCCGAATTTGCCAGAACGGAAGTTAATCGACATTCCGGCAAACTCAAGGGCCTCTCGGGGTACCTGCAAAATCATCACGACACGAAGGGCCTCTCAAGGGCCTCAAGCAGCAGCGGCGTCTCCCAGGACCCCATTTTTTTGCTAAATTTCTTTGAGCAACAGTCAGAGCAGAAATTTCAAAATCACTTGAAACCTGATCACTCGGACCACACCACATGCCACAACATACATAGTACATAGAGTTGACAATTCAGTTGCAATCATGTAGTAATGGATTGTTCTACCTAGAAGGTTGTTGGAAATGGATTGTTCTACCTAGCAGGTTGTTGGAAATTCAATTGCTTTTTTCATTAGGGCTGGCAACCAGACATGGTCAAATTTCAATTAAGATTATCTATTGGTTCAAGACTGGAAACAAGACTTGTTCTACAAAATCAATTATCTATTGAGTAGTTCTTGGCTCATCCAGTAGCAACATTCAGTAGTCATGTACCAAATTTTTATTTAAACTGAATTTGCAAATCACCAAGAGCTCTACTAGTTTCAGACTAGATTTACACTAAATACACTAGAGTATTTGACCAGTAGTCAGTTACATTTACACTAGACTGAAGAAATTGCTGCATCACTAGACTGAAGAAATTGTGTTGTCAGTTAGGGACTGAAGAAAATTTGTTGCAGATTTTGATTTGCTTGCTGATCTTCGGTTAACTCCATAGAAGAGTTTTCTACTGATTCAGTTAACTGACAGCAAGTAACAGCATGTTCTAACAGCAACAGTTTCAGAGTACTACTCCAAAAGCCTCCTAGTTGTAGCTCACCTGAATGGTTGAATTCAAAGAACTACAGTGGCCTTCAGTGATTGAGAGCTTAAAATTTCCAACAATCTGAACAAACAAAGTAAAAAAGGATCAGTATCTCATTTCAGCTGATTTATTCTTCATAAGCATAGGCTTTGTTTGTTGGAAACTAGCCTGTGAAACTGAAATTTAACAGTAAACTGAATTACTATCATTTAACAGTAAACTGAATTACTGTCATTTAACAGTAAACTGAATTACTGTCATTTAATAGTAAACTGAATTGGTCTTGTGGCCTCATCCACTAACTAATGCAGGTCATTTAACATGTCTATAACTATTAGACCATCACAAGTATCAATAGAACATGTCTACAACCATGTAACAAATCATGTCTAGTTGATCTGATGTAACAAATCTGACCATCACAAAAATCAAAAGAACATCTATACACCATCATTCAGGCCATCACAAGCATAACAATGGGAACACGTGTCATCAAGAAATCGCTCCACTATGATGATTATGAATCACAGACCAGTTCTGATGAGGAGGGCAATGATCATGATGATGCAGAAAACTGCAATGAAGAGAAGGAAGAGGAAAAACACAATGACTTGACATATACCAATATCAATTGCCCTGTTGTATTTGATCATGACGCTGAACTTGGTAATATCACCATGATTAGCCGACACCTCATCACGTCAGACGGGAAGTTACTCATGGTGAAGCATCGTCAACACCTCCAGCCAGAAGGTTCGTGGGTCACTCTCATAGTGGATGTTTTTCAAGCAGACCTTAGCACACATACATGGGTGCCACTGACCGAAGGGCTAGGCGGCAGTTGAGCACTCTTCGTTAGCATGAATTTCTCCAAGTCTGTCGCGACACCTTATGGAGAGGTGGAGGAAGATGTAATTCATTTCATGGTCACGAGCGACACGTTCAACATGAAGTTCGGTACTTCTAGCCCATCAAAGATTTCTGATGATTCTGGAACAACATGGCTCTTCCCCACAAGAGATGGTGCTTTGAAATGCAAAAAAGGTTGTGGTACAACGATTGCAATCTAAGATTAGATTTCAGAGATTATATGTTATTATATATTTCCTCTCATAGTGTATCGTGACAGAAAAAGGCTTGTTTTTTATGTTTGTGCATGTACTCTTTACTATTTTTGCTCAGATTATAAGGGTTCAATTACATCCAATCCAAACATATAAGAGAAGACATGGGCGCACGAGCTTTTTAGACCGCTCGTGGCCACTGAGGAACGGGGACGCATTCAAGGGGGGCGAGACCCGCCCTGATGATCGCAGCGCCCCCTTCAGAGCGATAAGTTTGGTCGCTAAATTTTCAGGCAAATCCTATTTAGTGCTGCAGGAGCCCGTTATAGGCAAATTTACAAATGGGCGCATGCAGCGCCCCGCGCTGGGCCTGCCCATTACTGTGTATCTTAATTTGCAAAAAGTGAAACACCGTCACTACAAATCAAACCGGCAACCTCACCATTCAAACTTCGTTAGCAGAACCACCGCACCACGAATCAGTATCTTTTAAACTTCAAATCTTTCTTTCTTTTATTCCTTCCATCTCTGTTTTCTTTTATTATTTTCCCTTTTTTCCATTTTCATTTCTGTCTTTTTTTCCTTCTTCCAGGTTTTCCCCCTCATCGATTTCATGTGTTTTATTTTCTTAAGTACGTGAACTTTTTCAAAATCGATGATGTTTTTTTAAAATTTGATGAAATTTTGTTTTCAAAATCAGTGAACCTTTTTAGTGAACTACTATTAACAATTGGATGTTTTTTTTCAAATTCGATGAACTTTCTTTAAATTTGTTGATTTTTTTTAAAAGTTAATGAACTTTTCTCAACTTTGATGGACTTTTGATCAAATTTGATGAACTTTTCCTGAAATTCTATGAACTTTTTTTGAAATCGATGAACTGATTTTTCGAATTTGTGGACTATTTTCCAAATCGATGAACTATTTTTCAATTTTGGTGCTCTATTTTAAAAATTCGGGAACTTATTTATAGCTTCGGTGAACTTACTATAAAACCGATGAACTTTTTCAAATTTGCTGAACTTTTTTCAAATTTGATGAACTTTTTCTCAAATTCGATGAACTTTTTTCGCATTTGCTGAACTTATTTTCAAATTCTATTATTTTTTCCCAAAATCGATGAACTTCTTTCACATTTTGTGAACTTTTTTCAAAATTGGTGAATTGTTTCCTAATAGATGAACATTTCTTATCAAATTGGATGAAGTTTTTTCAGAAATGATGAACTTTTCAAATTCGTGATTTTTTTCAAATTTTGAAAAACTTTTTTAATAAAAAATATAAAAATTGAAGTTCTATTATGTAACAAATAACGCGACAACAATAGTTCTTCAAGTATTCGCGTTGGTATTGGTCACTGTTATGTATGGGTTGTAGTGGTTGACCTAACCTAATGTCGACGTAGTTTAGATCTCTTCTAGTCACCCCTTACAGCATGTTTGGTTCGGGGGAATTAGAGATGGGGAATGGGAGTTGAGGGGTGACGAGACTAGAAGTGCACTATTTGATTAGGGGGGATGAGAGTTTAAGTGGGAAGGGGAATGGGAGTTGAGGAAGCCAATTCCCACCTATTTCTTCCTAGGAGGTATCCTGTTAATTCGTTAGCAGAGTTTTATTCCATGTTAATTCCCATCATATGCCAAACAAGGGAACGAGAGTAAAAATCTATTTTCCATCACTAATCCCTCCATAAACACCCTCGTGCAAACTCCCATTCCCCTGCCCAGCTGTTTACCAAACAGTCTGTTAAAAAAAGATCTCATCTAACCGCTTCGTTTCCAATCTGCTTATGCCCTTGAGGCTGCCGCCGGCCGCCAACTGCCTGCTCTCCGTCGATAAAGGAAGGAGATATGCAAGCGCATTCTGTTGATCTACGGTGCATTCTTTTTTTTTGAAAAACTCCACCCATATATTGATCAAATAACAATAGTCTTACAATCGTTCATTATATAATTAGCCACATAGGACGGAACAGAATTACACAGAATACCATCGGACATGGTATCAAAACTAAATTTTGCTATCTCATGTGCCGCCTTGTTAGCCTGCCTATCAATCTTAACAATCTTGAGATCAACAATAAACTTGGAGGCGCTGATCGCTTCCATTTTTAGATCCACATAAGGAGACCTGTCAACAATTTCTTTCGCTAGGAAAGAAGCAGCAAAGGAGCAGTCAGTTTCCAAAATAATTGGTTTGTGAAGAGAAATACCAATCTACAGCCCGGCGAGGCATGCACGAAGTTCCGCCTCCTCCGCTCCGGAGCATACTCGAATAAAATCCCAAGAAGACACTAGGACTTCTCCCAGATGATTCCTAGCGACAACCCCAACGCTAGCAGATCTCAAGCTCTCCACAAAGCTAGCATCAACATTTATCTTAATATACTCCCGCTCTGGAGGCTTCCAAACAGCACGATCATTTTCTTTTTGCGGACTAAGATTCTCCCCATTCCCCATCACCCCCTTCCCTTTGGTGCTTTGGTCCACTTGCACACGAGCGTTGGAAGTGGAGAAAGTCTTCCAATAATTATCCACGAGGATAACAGACGCATTCACCGATTCTTTCCCTCTTTCAAAAATCAAATCGTTCCTCAGATGCCAAGCTCTCCAGAACATTCTGAAGATCTACGGTGCATTCTGGCCGGCCGGCCAAACGGATGAGCTCGACCAAATGATAAAAACAGTTAGTTTATTTCGAGCTATGATATTGTCTCATAAATCAAATTTTGAATTAATAGCCATGTAATCTTTGATTATCTAGGGCATGTTTAGGTAAGAGCCCCGAAGTGACCAAGCAAATATTTGGCGTTCATGAGTTCGATAGCCATTGTTTGATTGTGATTGAATTAGTTGGGTCTCCCCAGCCCCACTACCTCACCCCGTTTACAAAACCAATTTTTTTAACGAGGCGTTAGTGGTCATGCCCTCCACAAAAATTTTGGCGTCCCGTTGGTTAGTTGGGTGAACACAACACATATGAAATCTACTCTAGATCTTTCAATATGTACTACTAGATCGGCAACGCGCCTCGGCGCGAGGGTGCCAGTCCAACCGATATGGCCAAGCAGTGGAAGGTCAAACTGCATTATGCATTAGTAGAAAGGCAAGTTTAACACATGTACATGACAACTTAATCAGGATGGAATAAAAAAAGTTCAATGATCAAACCCCTGATATAACTCTTTTCCGATTAACATCTGATATTACTCTATATCTTAGGATAGAAATATATCTGATATTACTCAAAGAATAGGTGTTGGTAGATACTCACAGCAGTAATCACCCTGTAAGATATCTAAAAAATGGCCCTATCTACATGCCATTAGCGCATTTGTTATAAAATGTGATATGAAACACCTAAGCAAGGTTTGGTATGATAGAAACCAAAAGCAGGCCATAGCAGTATTAGTCTCAGATAACTTATTTACACTATTTTCCATACTGCATAATAGTAAACTACATGGTTGACTGTTAGATATATAACTTTGTCCACACGCCTTCATCCGATTTGCTTGATATATAACTTTGTCCACACTCCTTCATTTGATTTGCTTGCATGTTGCAACGCATGAATCTGCTAAAGGACATGTCATGTTAGGCAAACTATTCAAATAGTGCGTCTCATGGACAGCGAGGAACTAATTTGGTCTGTATGAAAGAGAATCACTTTGGATAATATTAAGTGATCTGGATACAATGTAGCCTCTTTAACATAAAGAATATAAAAGATGAAATTAAATTTGTTTTATGTTAGTATTCTACAAGGCACCCAGAAAACATAATAAGCCTACTATACATAGATATCCTCCAAGATTTTCTTTAGGCACAAAACTTGATTACACTATGATCTCATCTTATTATGTGCCTAATTATTTAACACTGACAAACATGATTGATCTAGTAAAGGTGCACAATTTCAGCCAAGATTAATGTTGCAAGGTAATTGTCTCGGCACCAAAGCAGTTTTTTGGCACAAAGCTCTGGTACAAAAAGGGAAAGGGATAATCACAAGTGCACATCCTTCTATCTAAGGTCACATACAACACCAATTTGAACATGTACTATTAGGAAATTGAAACCTCTCTGTACACACACTAAGAAAGGTACTAACTTCCACAATAAAAGAAATTGCTAATACAAAAACCAAAATACTGATCCGACCTCGATCTCTAATTACAGTTGCAGCACACATTTGACAATATATTTCTACCAAGAATTATCTTTGTTTTGCATAATAAAGTAATTCTACACTTGAAATGCGTCGATACATCACCATCTATTTTTTATGCCAGTACAACTGTTCTGAATCCATTCGACAACAAACTATACCTAGAATGCATCAGACCTAAGTAAAATAAATGGGGGAGGGGTAAAATCAGGTACCTGAACACTGAGAGAACCTGCCGCAAACCGAACCACTGCCAGCTAGAAAGGTGAGGCAGAATCAACACCCGGATTTGTACCTACAAAACAAATTAGGAAGCACACAAACAATAAATAAAGTTTTGATCCCCTGACACGTGCTAAAACTTTCTAAGATAGTAGCAACATCTATTTATTGGTGCACCAAATCACTACTAAAAAAGCAAGAATAACCAATGATTCAACCATATGTGAGTACCTAAGAGTAGGCTGCTTTATCATGGAAGGAGGCTTTTCACTGATAGACATGGCAGGAGCAGCCTAATTTCAGCCGAAGAACACCTGGGATAGGACACGACAACAACAATAAAAGAGGGAACAAATTAGCCATAGTGTACTTGTACTTCCACACACCTACAAAAAGAACACATGAGAGTAATAAGGTCGGGGAACTGTACTCTAAATAATTCTATAGCTGCATGAAAACTTCCAGGCGAAATATTTGAACCCAAGCACAATGCAAGCAGCAGGACTACTGTGGGGAGTTTCGGCTGTCATATGTGCCCTACCTTCTATCGTGACAGTCTATTTTCATCTATGGATTTGACCCTAGAAACCTAGTGGGGAGCTAGCAAGACGTGTACACTTTCAGATAAGCCCGGTGGCGAACGGGAACAGTCAAACACCATAAAAGATAAAATGGGTACCATGGTAAAACCTACACATCCACTACAAAAATATGACAGCAAAGCTAGACAAATCCATGAATAAACTGATAACATGTGCTTGATATAATAAGAGATACATGTGTAGCCTGACAGTATATACAACAAGGCTCACAGAATATTGAAATTACAAATGAATTGTTATTTCTAGCCTTTTCATTGGAAATATTGAAAAAATACATTCTCCGAAGACACCCTTTTCGGCAGTGTTCACATGCATAGAATAAAAAAATAACAATATTAACAGTGTATAGATACTGCACTAACCAACAATACTCCAATTAAGCTAATATAATGTATCTCTTTGTTCAGGTCATGAAGCAAAGATAAAAGACTTGTATGCACTAATGTATAACTCTAATTAACCACCACATGGCACTTATACATTTGTGCGTAAATCAAGCATCCGTCCACGACTTCAAATGAACCTTAACTGCCATAGTATCTAAAAAGCTTCAATATCATTGAAACAATATCTTCCATCACTTGAATTGCCCAAAGGTGAAAGCCATTCAGGATAAAAAGAAGTCTGGATCGATGAAATCATCACAATAATCCAGTTCACTTGGGAGATACCTGCAGTTTCAGAGAACAGTGAAGCAGTCAAATATAAATAACAAATCTCAAATTACTAAAACACCAATTTCACATGATAATCCAGTGAATATAGGTATATAAATGATACAAATAAACTAGAGAATGTATCTAAAAAAGAAATGGGCTCACCAGACCTGGGGCATCAATGTGGCAAATAGACCATTCATCATTTGTAGGAATGAAACTGAGGCAGAAAAATATGAATTGTGGTACGGGGAGATGCTAGAGAGAGCAGGTTCAGAAGCGGCACAAGTTCACCTGGGACTGAGACCTTTGATTTGGCGGCCATGGAGCAAAATCCCTAGGCGAGCAGGGTAGCCTTGCTCGATGCTATGAAGAAAAAGGCCCAAATCAGCTCACTTGATTCACTAAAAAGAAGAATCGAGATAAGATCAAAGAACACTAACCTGCAACAGCATCACAAAAAGCCTCGAAATGCAGAGGACGGAGACCTAGCTAGCAAGGGAGGCGTCGAATTGGTCATCTGCTTAGTGGTGGTGGCGGCCCGTGCTCCTCCTAGCCAGTTCCTCGCCAGGTAAGCCATGACCTCGTTCGGCTCCATGACGGTGACATCCTGCAATCCAAGACGAAGCAGCGGTGAGAGAGAGAGAGATATGAACAACACCACACATGTCAGGAGCAAAATTCTTATGCAAACGACACAAACCAGATCTGGATGGAGATGAAGAAAACCATAAGAATAAGAGAAGGGGAGGAGGGATGCATGAGAGATACGCTCATTCGCCATGGGCTAGACCACGGGTACCTCGAGGCCAAAGATTCTCTCTAAAATAAACCAACATCATTTATCAAGTATTTATTTAGAAATATTTTCTCTAAAATAAGCCAACATCATTCATCAAGGCCACCCAGTTCGGCGGTAAAACCAGAGGAGAGAAAGAGGAAAAAAGGACACATATATTTATTATATTTATAATCTGTACATATACACTGAGAAGAAACAAGAGCTCCGAGTTGAGGTTCTTCTTCTCTGCACCCGCCCGCACGCACAGCAAATAAAATCATTATTTTCACTAAGATCTCACAAGGGAACATGAAAAACTATCAGGTACCAGCAAATAAATAAAAGAGATCTCCCTGACCAAGCACACACTCTCACTCTCTCCCATAACTTATAAGAAGCCAACCCAATAGTAGCCATGCAGTTGAAATTTTAGAACAACAAGCAAACACCATGATGATGCACACAATCAGGGAGGGAACCAAGCCTACCAAATCGAAACACACCGGGGATTGAGAGGGAGAGAGAGAGAAGGAGAAGAACAGGGGCAGGGGAGGAGACCTTGATACGGCGCAGCTGGACCAGGCGCGAAAGATGTGGACGACGCCGTCAGGATCAGCCCCATACATGGTTTAGACATTGAATTAATCCATGTTGGTCATGTGGCACAACAAGCCATAATCAATACACCACAAAGAAACCAACAACAAATTAGTTATAAGAGAAACCAACAACATACATCACTTGACTAAATACAAAATGGAAGAGCATAAAATCTGCAGTTATAAGAGAAATAATCTGCAGTTGTCTGTGGCGGTTTTTGTTTTGGTTTACACAAGCAATAAAGAGCAATTAGAGATGACACTTCTTTCCCAGCCTTGATTGTTTGCTTCCTGTGCATGCCTTATAGTATTAAATATTAAATACATGGTTCATCAGGGGCATATAGATAGATGTGTTCATCAGGCATGTCCTAAATGAAACGGATCAATATTGGATATAAACAACAAATATAAAAAAATACTCAGCTCCAATACAAACATTAACCAGCCTAAAGACGATGTTATTAGAAACAGGGCACTGTGGTTTCTACTGGTTTATCAACAAATTAAAACAAGCCATTCAACCGACAACTTGCTGTGAGCGAGTCTTTCTAGCATAACAATGTGCAACTTACTCTTAACCAGATGAAATCAAGGTCCAATAACAAACAATAAAAGATCAAGAACAACTTTTATGCAATAAAGATATGAGAGAGAAGAAATCTTTACATAAGACAGCTATAAACACTCGAGCATAAATAAGCAACACCGTTAAATACAAATAAAAGGGGTTAAGGGTTCATTGCATAGTGGGCTCAGATTTTCCTTTCCTCGATCATATAACCTATCCCCGTCATGTCTTATCACCAGATCAATCTGTTTATACAATGGAGCTGCCCTGGTTATCATTCAACAAGAATGACCATCCAAGGACAGATCAATAGGTATCACAGGATCAAGAAGGATTCTAGAGACAAGAGGGAGGATCCAACTTGATACCCACAGGTGCCTCGATTGCTCAAAAGCATACTTATTTCAGCCATGGTTAATCATCATTGCCCTAGCACAAACACCATTGATCAATTTAGCAAATCCAAGAGCATAGCTACAGGACCAGGGCACCCACATGTAACCCAGAGCATCGCATGAGCTCCTATGATAGCAACTAAACATGAACAGCAGCCTACAAACCCTAGAATAGCATGGATCCACTACTACAGAGCTCAATTAGGAACCGATGCATGAGTGGGGCATAGAGCAACAACCATACGAGCACCACATGAACATAGCCATGACCTTGTCCCATACAGTAGCCGAAGCAGAGGAGCAGGAGGAAGACGGAGCTCACCAAGGGTGGTTGTAGCCGAGGAGAGAGGCGGCTAGGTCATCTCCACGGGAGCGGGGACGCAATTTATACGCGCAAGCGTGAAATGACGAAAATGCCCACGACGGGGCAGGCTATTTACGCGCGGTGGCACGAACGAGACAGTAACTATTCATTCCATAGTGGGCTCAGATTCGCCTTTCCTCGATCATATGGCCTACCCCGTCATCTCTTATCACCAGATCAATCTGTTTATACAGGGTAGCTACCCTGGTTATCACTCAACAAGAATGACCATCCAAGGGCAGAACAACAAGTATCACATGATCAAAAAGGATTCTAGAGACGAGAGGGAGGATCCAACTTGATACCCACCGATGCCTCAATTGCTCAAAGGCACACTTATTTCAGCCAATGTTAATCATCATCGCCCTAGCACTAACACCACCAGTCAATTTAGCAAATCCAGGAGCATAGATATACGACATCCACATGTAAACCAAATCATCACAGGAGCTCCTATGATAGCAACCAAACATGAACAACATCCTGCAAACCCTAGAATAGCATGCATCCACAACTACAGAGCTCAGGTAGGGACCGATGCATGAGTAGGGCATAGAGCATCAACCAGACAAGCACCACATCAATATAGCGACCATGTCCAATATAGTAGCCGAAGCAGATGAGCAGGAGGAAGATGGAGCTCACCGAGGGAGGTTGTAGATGAGGCAGTACTCAGTGGGCACCGGGGTTGTGCCTGAACGCCGTCCAACCGGCAAGGAACCGCTTCCTACACTGCACATCCACCACGCGACCGCATCGGAGTTGCGCCTTGCACCACCCCGCCGACGGGCACGAACGCCACGGTCACATAATTCTCCTTGAAAACCACATACATATGCACACATGCTCTCATCTATTAGTATAGTTATACATAGAAATTGCTAGTTGCTTCAAACCAAAAAAACTTAATTCACGCATTCATTGCCCCTTTTCACACAGAATAATGCATCAAATCCTATGACTCAGAAATTGTTGATCATAACAGGCCATGTCGCTCGTCTTGACACCAACACGTGTTGTTAGTGAGACCGAAACCTATATTAAACGACAATGGCCAAAATCAGGTACATATTGGTAACAACAAATAACATGATTGGTAAGCTACATCAGTAAAATAACCACAAAATATTATGTTGCACGCTACCATGTATTTCTAAATCACAATGAGTTCACAAATTTTGTGCACAGGAGATGGCAAAGGAGCATCCACTTGTTTTCAGTTACTTCTGAGTGGAACCACCGGCTTCTTCAACGACCGGGAATCATAATGGTAGCAAATCAGCAGCAAACCAAGCAGCTGCACTACAACTACACCTGCTTATACATCATTAAAACCTGACAACCAGGTGTTGTATATCTGACTATACCCCACTTAAAACCTGACAACTACGCTTTATCAAACACAACAACCATGTATTTATAAAAAAATGGCAACCACCCCCTTGTCGCGGATAGCAAAGTATATTCGCGGCAACTACGGGTTTATAAACATGGCAAGGTCATACGAAAAAACACATGACAAGAAGGTATGATTAATCTGACAACCACTCAATGGTTAATATGGTCAAAACAGTAAAAAAACACATGGCAACTGCTGACATGGACTATCAAATTAAATACCCCCTTGCACTGAAATACACTCCCAAGAAATAAAAAATGGTAGTTATATTCGAAACAATTATGGTTTGTGTCTAGAGGAAACATCACAAAAAAAGTATCTCACTAAAACAGAATAGGTTGGCAGTTGTATACTGCAGTCGTGTAGTCGGCACACACCTTATTGTCTGTCCGCCTGCCCCTTGCATCCGGATCCAGCTTTCTTCCTGCTTGGCATATCGACACCCCCTCCCCCTATTTAAGAAAACACACATAGGAGGAAGAAACACACCATGAGAGAGGGAGAGAGGGCACTTCTCACATAAGCAATATGCAATTCAGGTTAGCTTCTCCCCAAGGATCAAATGCATGCATTTTGTTCAGGTAAAAAGCTACTGATGTTGCCTGGAAAAAACAAGGTAACTATTGGCAGGAATAAGATAAGCTTGACACTACAGATAAACTACAAGACCGAGGATTCTCATGATGATAAAAATATGTTGAGATGCAGAGAAAAGGAGACAGAAAGCAGCAATGACAATACAAATAAACATATGCCATTCACAGGACTGTAAACACCAAACCGGTGACTACATCTAGTTCATCAATCAACTCGAAAAAATAAAAGCAGCAGCATCATCTCTAATCAGCAAAAAAACTCCTAGTTCACCATCAGACAACTGGAAAATAAAAGGCATCAGCATAGACTTGTATAGATAAACATCAGCAACGGCATAGAAGGCAAGGACAAACATGCATAGATTGACAGTAGCAGCAGCCTAAAACTTGCACAAAGCCTCTAAACTGAATAAGTCAGGCGACAACAATTTTGAGGGTGCACTATTCGGTTGAAACTTCTACATCATGTAAGAATTTGTAATCTGAACCTAAAGAACAAATAGAAAGCAGAATAGACATTATATACCTGCTAGTGTCTCATGCTTCTTCTTGCGATAACTACTTTTGAATGCAATAAGCTTGTAGATCATTTTTACCTTACCGGTAATTTTTTAAATTGCATCAAATAACAGAAGCTCATAAATCTGATATCCTAGATCAAGGAAAAAACCCATAAATACCACTGAATCATTACACCATTGAGTCTATTTGTGCCGATGAAACGGAAACTATAAATCAGACATTATCGGAACAAAAACAACAAATAAAAGCAAGTGGACCTAGGTGAACTTTTTCATCATACCACGAAATAAAATGATGCTTTTATTTACATGGAAGTTATTACTTCTAAATTTCTAACTTACATAGATCTTGTTGATACAACACTTATATACCGCATTTTCCTAGAATAAAAAAACCCATGGTTTCATTGCACAGAACAGAAGACCAAGCATATATATGTAATAAGCCATAGGTTGTGCAGATGTGTTAGCGACTCTACTATTTTTACAAAAATGATGTGGCCAAAAATAGAGAATATCAACAACTTCTAAAGGTCTATGAGACCATCTAGTTTGATATGCTCATATAATCTAATTGCAACTAATATATGATTACGTCAAAATATATCTGAATTTAGGTTTATTTTTATCCTGAATTGTTCCACCTGATCACAGAATAAAACCAAACCAATATTAAGCACCCTTTGTTCTTTAAGCAGATAACTGGATGTTCGTCAAGATATATCTGAATTTAGGTTCAGTTTTACTTTCTTCCTCTTTTTTGCAATGGTTAGGGTACTACACTAATCCGTGAAGGCTGAAACGTTGTTCAAACATGTTCTGCAAATTAAAGAACAAAGCACCCACAGAATAAAACCAAACGTAGGTAGTCTGACGAGCATCCAGTTATTGTGCCACCTGCTCACACACATGCCTCTCATCCCTTATCTTGTCCGTGCCAAATCATAGATGAACCAGGTGATGGTCAGAGAGCAATGAGGCAAATCATTCTGAGCACAAGGCAAAGCACCAAACCAATCAAGGGAGACACAATTAAATACACAAAATGAAGAAAGAGATAACCTCTGATCCCCACAATACCTGCAGAATCCACCACCACGAGATGTTTTCGAAACCCCAGCACGTCACAGCGGCGGAAGCCAATAATAAACCACGAGTACCAAATTCGACAAGAAAGATGGGCACGAGATGCGATATGACCAGGAACCTACTCGATTTGCAGGAGAAGGTGCTGTGAAACCGGATGGAGCTCCTCCCACTTGGCCGTGTACCCTGCATGTTCCCCTTCCGCCGTGTACAGCCTCACCTACTGCTGCTGCTCTGCCTGCGGCTGCGCCCGCGCCTGATGCGGCCACGGTGAACGGCCCTGCCCCAATTGCATCCACGCAGCCGCCCCCGCCTGCGGCTGCGCCAACGCCCACGACTGCAGGGGTGCCACCTCCCGTGCTACCTCGGCCCCGATGGAGAGGAGGCGGGCGCCGACGGAGATGAAGGCGGCGTAGGGAAGGGAGGTGGGCATGGCGAGGGTTCGGAGGGAGTGGAGGCGGCGGCGAGGCGGGAGGAGCGGGGCGCGGGGAGGAGAGGATGCGGCCCTGTCCCGGTCGGCTGCACGCCATGGCCCCGGAAGACAGCACGGGCGTGCGGTGCAGCGGCGGCCGACTGGCGGTGGTGTAGGCAGGCCGCGACCCCGTCCAGATCGGGGGGGGGGGGGGGCGAGGCCTCCCTCCCTCGCCCGCGGCCCTGTCCCGGTCGGGTCCTCCCTCCGCTGCTGCCGCGTGCCCCTCCTTCTTCTGTTGCTCCCCGGAGGCGGCCGCCTCCTCGTCCTCCCCGAGCGCGAGCTCCTCCTCGGCGACGGGGACGGGGCAGGCAGCCATGGCGGGCAGGGCGGGATGGCGGGGCCGCGCCCATCATCGCCGCCGCCGCGTGCCCCTCCTCCTTCTGCTGCTCCTCGGAGGCGCTCCTCCTCGGCAACGGGGACGGGGCAGGGAGGTGATCTAGGGTTTGGAAGGAGAGAGAGAGGGGGGGCAGGTGGGGAGGAGGCCGGGCGGCGGCGGGGCGAGTGGGCGCCTGGTGCGAGGCGGTCGGGCGGCGGCAGGGAGAAGACGTGGTGCGGGGTCGCGGGGAGGAGAGGAGGCAGGCGGCGACGCGCGAGAAAGGGAGCGAGGCAGCTAGGGTTTCACCACGGGCGTGGCTGCGTTTTATACCCCGTGCGGGTGAAATTACGAAAATGCCCCCGGCGGGGCAAGCTATTTACGAGCGGTGGCACAAAACGGGAGTAACTATTCATTCCAGCAGTAACATTTTTTTTATCCGATGGACGAGGTCGATCCAGGGGTCGATCCGACGGCCCAGATTCGATCAAGCCACCCGATCCAACGGTCAGGAAGCCCAAATCGCCGAGGAGCCGAAAGGAGAGCTTCTATTCTTATCTCTGGATATTATGTATCTATATCTATCCTAGGATTTTTACACTTTTAGTTCTTGCCCCCTATCTCTATTTTCTGGCTCTGTCCCTTAGAACGGATCCATCATCCAACATAACAACAATCAATATTATTATGCATTAGGCAGAGTACAGAACAAGGGCAATCTCGGCTGAACCATTACAAGATATCACTACTGGAATCAGGATCTTTGCCGTCAGCCAGCTCTTTGCCGTTAGACAGCTGACGGCAAAGAAGGTCTTTGCCATCATCTAACAGAGATCTGACGGCAAAGAAAGAGCTGAAGGCAAAGAGGGTGTTTGTCGTCAGTCACGTCTTTGCCGTCTGCTAGTAGGCGACATAGAAGTTTTGTCGTCCGCTAGCAGACGGCAAAGAGGGAGGGTAGCCCACTAGCGAGAACCACCACGGCCACTTTTTTTGTCGTCCACTAGCAAACAACAAAGAGGAAAGGTGGCCCACTAGCGAGAACCACCTAATGGCCACTTTCTTTGTTGTTCGCTAGTAGACGACAAAGCTACGTTGCTGTCTGATAGCAGACAACAAAGAAAGTGGCCAAACTAATGTCTGTTAGCTAGACTCTTTTTTGTCTGCTAGTAGGCGGCAAAGAGCTGTGACCTAAACTAAAAATCGGTCAGCCCCATCCCTCTCTCCCCTCTCTCTTCCTCCCCACACCACACCCGCGCTGCCGCCCCCGTGCCTGAGCCACCCCCTCCACCCTCATGCCCAAGACGCCCCCGACCGCCCCGATGCTCCGTCCCGCCGGCCCGGCGCCCCAAGCCCGAGCCGCCGCCGCCCCGCGCCACCCCTGTCGCCGGCCGCCCCGCCCGCCCCCGTGCCCGAGCCGCCGCCGTCCCGCGCCACCCCCTTCGGTGGCCGCCCTGCCCCACCCCGCCCCGCCCCGCCCCGCCCCTCCTCGTGGTGAGTTGTTTTTTTCTTCTGTTTTTTAGATTTAGTTTATGTTTGTTTAGTTTAGGTTAGTTTAGTTTAGTTTAGGTTAGGTTAATTTAGTTTATTTTAGGCTACATTTAGTTTACAGTTTAGTTTAGGTTACATTTAGTTTAAAGATGAATAAAAAGAAGTAACAGAGAGGAAGAAGAAGAAGAAGAAGAAGAAGATGAAGAAGAAGAAGCCGAGGGGTCGCTGGTCGTGGATCACCGGTCACCGAGGGGATAGATGGTGGAGCCAGTGGGTCCCGCCGGTCCCGACGCCGTCGCCCATACCAGAGGGCGCACCAGGGGACGAGCGGGTTAGGGGGTTCCTCGGTGTTGATGGAACCCTAAATAGAAAGTATCTTCGGTGCGAGATACATGTGGCCGTCGGTGTCGAAACACTACATCCGCGTCCCACAAGTGACACCAGCGTCTGGCGTCCCGCAGCAACAGTTCTCGGCGTCGATGGTGGTCGAACACCATTGCGAATTTGTCTTGCGGGGTCTGCGATGATGATTAAAAGCCAAGTGTTGAAACTTGAAACACTCAAATTGACTATGCGATGGCTGTGTTCATATGTTGCCCTCAGAAGTCCATTTACTCTGATGGTTAATCAAAACTTATGCCTATACCTCTTGTTAAAACTCGATCCCTTAAAAGAGCAAAGCAAAACAACAGACGATGAATTTGCATCCATGTTATTGCTTCTACTTAAAAAAATGCTAACTGAACAGTCTGACCTTCCTGTCTATATTTATGTCAGGGCATCTCAGAACCAAACTTATAGTTTGTTCACATGTTTGTGCAGTCTTCAGCTGGGAGAGGTCATTACGCACCATATATTTGTCCGCTCATTATGATTCCTACCCTTACATCCATGATGACAACTAAGATCAATGCATGTTTGCTTGAGATGATCTTGTTCAAGGCATCTGTGTAATGCTGGTTGTTATCGCTCAATCTGTGTTATCTCGATTCTTTGGGTCTGTTGTTAAGCACTAGTGCAGAACCGGGCTTGTGGGGACTAAAGGTCCCCGGCCTTTAGTACCGGTTCGTCACGAACCGGCGCTAAAGTGCCACCACGTGGCACGAGCCAGGCCCGTTTGCGTGGAGAGCATTAGTACCGGTTGGTAACATCAACAGGTACTAAATGTTTGGGTGTTTTTTAAAAATTTTCTTTAATTTTGTGTTTTCAATTTAATTTAGTGGTTGTTTTACATTATAATGAGTTGTTAAATCATTAGGTGAAAGTACCACGGATTAGTTTCGACTGGATGCATTATTGGATATCTCTATATATAGCTAGCTAGCTAGAGTATATGCCATATCCATATTATACTTGATCAACTATATAATATATATACGGATATGGCATATACTTGATCACTTAGCTAGGTAGGATTCATCCAGCTGAAACTAATCTGCGGTTTCTTTCATTAAATGATATAATAATTAACTAGCTATCTAATCACCACCAGCACTACTAGCTTAAAGAAGAAACATTCACTTGTATACCAGAAGCAAAAATATTATCGATCGAGTTCAACATGATTGTCATGATATTATAAGCGTTCATATATATATAACACCACAAAAGAAAATCACTTAAGTTCAGAATGAAGAACACGGGCATGAAAGGACAAGTACTAATTAAGAGCAACATGAAGAACTAGCTAAGTCACTCCTGCTAGCTACTCTCTCTGGTAAAATAGCATAGAACATGTATAGCTCTCCTGATTGATCATACTGGAGCATACCGATGAACCTGTCTCCTAATCGTGGGCTGCGCTTCTCATTGCTGCCCCCTAGTACTTCTCTGTGATCATTAACAATTTTCCTCCAATCTTTCACTATTAAGCATTCATCGCTTCTAGAAATCCTGAATGCATTCATGTGCAATGCAGGATATCTTGGCCGTAAGCTAACAATTGACATCTGACATTTAGTCTCGATCCCCTGAGGCACAACTGTCATTGGGAGTCCCTGTTGAAGAACATTGTATAGTACTTAATTAATATACTTAGCAATGAAAGTTTAGCAAAAAAATTATGTATGCAAAATATGCACTGAGGATAAATAGTAAATATCTTACCATCATTCCTAAATAGATGTGACCGTAGTTCAATACCATCACTATTGGTCACACGTTTTGAGTACTAACATTTCTAAGTGCAGGAAGAAAATTTGTCTTGACAGTATGAAGATCCTCAAGCCATGAAACATAATGACTTATCTCCTCGCAGTTTAGTTCAGCTCCGGGACAGTAGTAGGTCCTGTCTACCAAGCGCCGTACATGTTTGGTTGAATGGAGATAAGTTGTCAATAGAAATTAGTTGTCAGTTATTTTTGAATAAGCAATATCAAAGACAAAAATATAGTTGAGAAGAACTCACATAATGGTAGAACTGGAGGCGTCTGCACATCGACCCATATGTCTCTATTACCTTCAATATCATCTTCCGGACGAATATCAAAGGTGATAACCATAGCAGGCTCAAATGCATAAGTCTTGCATAGTGCTTGCCAAGTTTTGCATTCAAAATATATGTACGTGTGTGTTATTGTATACTTTGACGTTGAAAGTATAACCATCATGCTCAGTTTTCAGGTAAGCTCAGGTAAGCTCTCTTTACTTCCATAGTTTTCATATCTTTGAAACCTATCTTATCCAAGACAAAAATTCTTGCATGGCACGGGATGCGCTAGTAGAATAGTGAAAATTAAAAATTATAAGTCAGGCAAATGAAGCATATATAAGTCATGCTTAATTACGAAAACAGACTTTGTCATTGTGACTTACTGTATCGAATTCGAAAGTCTCATCCAGCTTGATGCTGAATCGCATACCATCAACAAGGAAATTTCTGTCGCACTGGCCGCGCTGGTCTTCACAGTAATCGCACATAATGAAAATTTTTCCGTCGTCAGACGACATTTCCTATGTTCATATTAGGCGAAACATTAATCACTTACTAATTCAATTAATTCAACTACTTCTAGTAATTCAACTAAGCATTTACTAAAATAAACTAGTTATATTAATTCAATTAGTTTAAAGCATTTACTAAAAATAAACTAGTTCTATATATATATATTAATTCAACTAGTTCAACTAAACATTTACTAAAAATAAACTAGTTATATTAATTCAACTAGTTCAAACTAAGCATATACTAAAAATAAACTAGTTCTATATATTAATTCAACTAGTTCAACTAAGCATTTACTAAAAATAAACTAGTTCTCTATATATATTAATTCAACTAGTTCAACTAAACATTTACTAAAAATAAACTAGTTATATTAATTCAACTAGTTCAAACTAAGCATATACTAAAATAAAGTAGTTCTATATATTAATTCAACTAGTTCAACTAAACATTTACTAAAAATAAACTAGTTCTCTATATATATTAATTCAACTAGTTCAACTAAACATTTACTAAAAATAAACTAGTTATATTAATTCAACTAGTTCAAACTAAGCATATACTAAAATAAAGTAGTTCTATATATTAATTCAACTAGTTCAACTAAACATTTACTAAAAATAAACTAGTTATATTAATTCAACTAGTTCAAACTAAGCATATACTAAAATAAAGTAGTTCTATATATTAATTCAACTAGTTCAACTAAACATTTACTAAAAATAAACTAGTTATATTAATTCAACTAGTTCAAACTAATTAAGCATATACTAAAATAAAGTAGTTCTATATATTAATTCAACTAGTTGAACTAAGCATTTACTTACTAAAAATAAACTAGTTCTATATATTAATTCAACAAGTTCAACTAAGCATTTACTAAAAATAAACTAGTTTTATATATTAATTCAACTAGTTCAACTAAACATTTACTAAAAATAAACTAGTTCTATATATTAATTCAACTAGTTCAACTAAGCATTATATTTACTAAAAATAAACTAGTTATTATATTAATTCAACTAGTTGAACTAAACATTAACATATTTCTAATTCATCGATGATAATATTTCTAACATTCTAAAAATAAACTAGATAGTTCTAATTCATCTAAACATTAGAAATTAAACAGAAAATAAGTA